>NC_053490.1:3327766-3572766 GCF_905171775.1 Rana temporaria | reverse complement strand
ATTGGAAATATTCCAATGATAAAAAAATATATTGATTTAATGTGTGTGTGTATGTGTATATATATATATATATATATATATATATATATATATATATATATATACACACACACACACACACATACATACACACACACAGTACATTAAAGCGCTTCAAAGATTTTAATATTATTCAAATCAGAAAACATATAGATTAATATATATATATATATATATATATATATATATATATATATATATATATATATATATATATATATATATATATATATATATATATATATATTAGAGAGAGAGAGAGAGAGACAGACACACAGAGAAATATATATCTATATACATTTTATACTTACACACACATTTTTAGATATATATTATATATACAGTAAATATACACACACAAATTTAGAAAAAAAATAAAAATGTATTAAAATTAATTTTCGATGTAAAAAAAATATATAAATATAGTTTTTAAAATAATTATTAATAAATAGATTATGCTGTTCGAATATTACATTACATCTATATTTTTTTTAAATAACAGAAAGGAAGAACAATAACAATTAAAAGAAAGCTAACTTACCTTCACTTGCAATACGTTGTTTGGTAATGACCTTTGTTGAAATGTGTGCCTGTGTTTACATCTGAGGGGGCGGGACAGGAAACCCCAGCCGTTGTTAGGGGAACAGAGACGCTGACGCCGCTGCTCCCTGGTAAGAGTGCGCATGCGCGAGATCGCGCGCTGCACGCTGGGATTACAGGGCCAGCGAAAGGAGGAAGTAGCTGCTGGTGGGACTGTAATGCCCACACTAAAGATGGCAACGGCGCACGGAGCAGAATATAACTTATTATTACAGACTGCAAGCGAATGCAGCGGACGTGTCACCAGCGAAACGTGAGTTTATCTAAGTATTCAGAAGACACATTTAACTACCTTAAAAAAAAAAAAACGATTTGGCAGTGGCATAACCGCTTTAATAGGAAAAAGGGGGCAAAAGTAAAGGGGGGCAGAGGTGCTCAAATGAGGGACAAGAGGCACTGGTGCTCAGCGGTTAGACAGCGGGGTAAATAAGAGGAATAGAAGTGTGAAAAAGGGACAACAAGAGGACAGGAGGGCAGTGAGGTGGGAAGGGGGCAATAGGGGGAGGGCTGGACAGGAGAAAGTGAGGGACAGGGGGTAAACTGTGAGGCAATGGGGAAACAAAGGAGCTGGACAGGAAGGCAGTGGGGGGGGGGGGCAGGCTTTGGGGGGGAGGAAAGCAGTGGTGGTCAGTGAGAGATGAATACCTGGCTGATGGTGTCCTGGTCTGGAGGTTGATGTGAAGCTCCTCTGATAAATCTTCTATGGTTGGAGTCCTCTCGGATGGTCCCTCTTGGCTCCTCTGATGAGTCTTCTATGGTTGGGGTCCTCTCGGATGGTCCCTCTTGGCTCCTCTGATGAGTCTTCTATGGTTGGGGTCCTCTCGGATGGTCCCTATTGGCTCCTCTGATGAGTCTTCTATGGTCGGGGTCCTCTCGGATGGTCCCTCTTGGCTCCTCTGATGAGTCTTCTATGGTTGGGGTCCTCTCGGATGGTCCCTCTTGGCTCCTCTGATGAGTCTTCTATGGTTGGGGTCCTCTTGGATGGTCCCTCTTGGTTCCTCTGAGGAGTCTTCTATGGTTGGGGTCCTCTCGGATGGTCCCTCTTGGCTCCTCTGATGAGTCTTCTATGGTTGGGGTCCTCTCGGATGGTCCCTCTTGGCTCCTCTGATGAGTCTTCTATGGTTGGGGTCCTCTCGGATGGTCCCTCTTGGCTCCTCTGATGAGTCTTCTATGGTCGGGGTCCCCTCGGATGGTCCCTCTTGGCTCCTCTGATGAGTCTTCTATGGTTGGGGTCCTCTCGGATGGTCCCTCTTGGCTCCTCTGTTGAGTCTTCTATGGTCGGGGTCCTCTGAGATCCACAATCAGGGGAAAGTTCTCCTCTGTGTCCCCGATGGAAGATGGAGGCTTCTTGTCCTGGCTGAGAGGTGTGAGGGACGTTCTGTGTCTGCACTACGGATCTGGGAAGACTCCAATCACATTGTGAGCCAGCTTCCTCACAGGGGGCCCAGGGCCATGCAGAAACACCCATTGCGGGGGATTGGGAATCACAAAAAGAACCCCTCCCCCATTCTCTGAGATGACACAATAGAATCTCATTCCAGATTGGTCATGTGAAGAAGGTTTGTTGGACGTTCTTCTGGTTAGTGGAGGGAAATGAACGTTGATTATTGAGCGCAGTGAGGAGAAGATTGGGAGGAGCAGGATGGGGAATGTTTCTCTCTCATATTGCACCCCCCGGGGGATCACCTCATACACTTCATCTTCTACATGTGCTGGACGCCATGACACTCATTTCTTGGGGGAAACTTTCTCCCGGAGATCTTGGAGGAGATGAAAGGAATGTTGTACGAGGCATGTGTGAGACGAGGCACATGACATCACACGCCCCGCCTTCTGCATGCGCGGTGTAACACACATTTTCATACTGGCGGTGTGGGGGAGGGGACACTCTGCACAAGGGAAAGAGCTCATTTCATGCGTAACTGGGGAACAGTAAAAAGACAAGGATGAGCCATATTTTTACTAACCCCCAAACACTGAAAGACAGCAACCAATTGAATACACAGGATGTGGCTGAGATAAACCAGAGGCTCTGGATGGACAGTTGGATAAATGGATGATTTGTGTGGGGAGGTCGGTGATCTGTAGGGACTGTATGAAGGAAGTGACATGTGAGATCTGTGTGTGGGGGAGGGGTATCTGTTGCAATCTCTGTGCACAGGGAAATTAGACAAGTTGTGAGAACTGTTTGTTCTGGGGAGGGGAGTGTATGGGGGAGGGGAGTGTGTGGGGGAGGGGTGTGTGTGGGGGAGGACTGTGTATGGGGGAGGACTGTGTATGGGGGAGGGACGGTTACATGTAATGAGAAGTACAGACACTCTCTCCTTTCTAATATTAGAGGACAGGATTGGACAATTCCAGTAGAGGGGGAGGGGGTGGTAATATTGGGGCTCGGTCACAGAACACAGCCCATGTTATTGTGTGTATAATGCGTGTTCTCTGGTGTGCAATGTGGGGGCGCTTTTGTGCGGTGTAATGAGGTGTTAGGCTCTCTTCTATAGAATTCTCTGTGTGTAGCGGCCTGCTCTTGTTGAATAGGTGCTGCTGTAAATTTAGAGGGGGCCTGAGTCGTTATTTGGCTCAGACAAATATGATTGAGGGTAATTTAGCCTCGGTTCCGGCCATGGCTGTGCTGGGAGTAACCACCATTGTTCGCCTGGGGGTGTTATTACCATCTCAGGCCAAGGGTGGCAGCAGCAGAGTCGGGGTGTATTGGGTGTCCCCCTCAGCGGGGAATCAGTGGGAGTGATTGCATGCTGGGGAAGGGTACTTAAGGGACAGACGGCATTGGCGGGGGCCCGTTGTTCACGCCTCATGGCCTGCCTGGCCTGGGGTGCATGTTCCTAAATCCTGACTCCGGGACCACGTTGGTCTGGGGTTGCGGCTTTGCCTGGTAGGCCCAGTAGTCAGACTGGGTCTGCGCTTTCAAGGTGGTCCTGTGCTGCCAGTCCTGCGGGAGGAAGCCACTTGATGAAGGAAGCCAGGAGAAGACCTATCCTGGAGAGGACCATGCAACAGGCTGGTATCTTAAAGGGGTTGTAAAGACAAAAATATTTTCCTCTTAAATTAAAGTCTGACAGTAGCTGATAAAGTAAAAAGTAATGTTTTGCATTATAACTAGTTTGATACCTGTTGAAATCGAGCTGTTTTATTCACCTCCGTCACTCCTGAATCATTATTGTCACTGACTTCCTGGTTTGCGGTGCGCATTCATTCTTGCTACATCACGGCCTAATGGGAACTACAGTTCCCATTAGGCTTAGCCTCCATGCCTGTGAGGGATAAGAGAGCATCTTCACGCAGGGCTGTAGTCATAGGGAGGGGGTGAGCACATTCTGCTTTCCACCATGCAAAACGGCTCAGATGCTGGTGGAAAGCAAGAAGAGGAGAGACAGGAAATGGCATTTTCAAACCTGGATTACTGTATTTTGGAGGTCCAAAGGAAAAACGAGGTAAGTGCTATTTAAATGCTCTAGCTTACAGCAATCAATTGATCTAATAAAAAACAAACCTTTAGTGTTCCTTTAAAAAGACAAAAGGGGGCAGCCCTGGGACTTTGAATGAGGTGAGAGAGGTTCAGCCAATGTTCACAACCAACAATGAGACAAAAACAATTTATTATTTTCAAAGTGTTATGTAACGAAGTGGCAACAACAATGATTGTGAGTTCCCCGGGATAATAGCCAATGTACACAGCACAAATGAAAGTAAATATAGAAAGATTTATTACAATTGTTGTACATCAATGAGCAAGGGCCAGTGGATGCAGGGCTGGCCTTTGGGGTGTGCGAGCCGTGCGGCTGCACAGGGCGCCATGGACAACAGTGGGTGCCCTGCGGCACACACAGCTCACATAATGTGAGTCACATCAGGGCCGATCCTAGATGGGGTGCAGTTCACCCAGGCGCCACAGAGGTGTCCTATGCTGCCTCAGCCTGCCCTATGCCACATCAGTCTGCCCTATATCACCCCAACCTGCCCTATGCCACCCCAACCTGCCCTATGCCACCGCAACCTGCCCTATGCCACCACAACCTGCCCTATACCACCCCAGCCTGCCCTATACCGCCGCAACCTGCCCTTTACCACCCCAGCCTGCCCTATACCACCGAAATCTGCTCTATACCACCCCAGCCTGCCCTATACCACCCCAACCTGCCCTATGCCACCACAACCTTCCCTATGCCACTGCAACCTGCCCTATGCCACCGCAACCTGCTCTATACCACCCCAACCTGCCCTATGCTACCGCAACCTGCCCTATGCCATCACACCCTGCTCTATACCACTCCATCCTGCCCTATGCCACCCCAGCCTGCCCTATATTACCCCAACCTGCCTTATATTACCCCAGCCGTCCCAATACCACCCTATACTTTAATTTACAGGGGCCATTTGGGGGGGGGGGGTGCCACAGGATTATCTCGCACAGGGCACCTGAACACCTAGGGCCGGCCCTGAGTGGATGCACATATACAATAAACAAATAAAATGTACATACATATAAACAGAAGTATGTAGACATAATACAGACATCAATAATATCCAGCATGTACAGGCATAAAACAAGCATCCATAAAGCCCTACTAGTTTCGCGAGACCCTGCTCGCTTCTTCAGGGGCGGATGCATGAATGTTGTATCCATGGGCTGAAATGAATTGCCAAACGCTGGATATCAGGATAGCGGCCGTGTAGTGCATCCAGCTCGGGAGCTGAGGAGACGGAGCAAACAAAAGCCACAACAGGGGAACATCCGGAGGATCAGGCGGTGGACGTCTTACTGACTCCTATGCGTCACCGCCCGTACATGACGCTGGGGGTGGAGCCTTCGGGCACTTGTGGGCATATCTTGGACGTTCAGCATGGCTGGAACTTCGTTTCACATCTTGATGGTTGGATAGAGCAGTCACATCTTTAACCTCTTGACCACTGGGCACTTAAACCCCCTTCCTGACCAGACCAATTTTCAGCTTTCGGTGCTCTCACAATTTGAATGACAATTACTCCGTCATACAACATTGTACCCATTTGAAATGTTTGTCCTTTTTTTCACACAAATAGAGCTTTCTTTTGGTGGTATTAGATCACCTCTGGGTTTTTTATTTTTTGCGCTATAAAAGAAAAACGACCGAAAATTCTGTAAAAAAACAAAAAACAAACTTGTTTCTGTCATATTCGCAGGTTATTTCTCACACACAGCATATGCATACCACGAATGACACCCCAAAACACATTCTGCTATTCCTCCCGAGTATGGCGATACCCCATGTGTGCAACTTTTACACGGTGTGGCCACATACAGAGGCCCAACATGCAGGGAGCACCATCAGGCGTTCTGGAGCACCCAGGCCAATTCTGACATTTCTCTCCTACATGGAAAAATCACAATTTGAAATAAATAAGTTTGAATGATGAGCGCAAAAATAAGTGAATGGTGAATATCCACAAAATAATGAAATATGAATGGGATCCCCAATACAGGGGAAAAACAATAAGTGAATGAATTATGATCTAAATAGACCAATCACTCAGAACACTGTGACTGTGATAATAAACAATGAAGCAAAAAGTCCTGTGTTATAAAGAAATTAAAATGACCTGTGTTATAAAAAATTTAAATATATCTATATAAAGTCAATATAAATATAAATAAAAGTCCCAAGGTGATCAACAAAAATCTTGTGCATCCAAAACATAAAATGTTTACACGATCCCACCGGCAGCTGAGCTCACGGAGCGCTTACCTTCCTGGTGTACATAAACAGCATGTGGGTGCTCAGATAGAGACTTCAAAAACCTTCCTTCTGCTGGGACGAGCTGGTCCAATCCTCGATCCTGTTGCCTGGAGAGCGTCACCCTCACTGTGTGTGGTCCGGGGCTACGCCAAAATGGAGGCTCCGTGCTCAGATCATATACAGACCATCGATCGAGTAACAAGGAAGGAAAGAGGAAAGGAGCTCCAAATGGTGAAATATTTCACAGCAATCGATTTATTAAAGTCCAAATAGTAAAAATGCTCAACATGAGCTAGAATTAAAACGTTGAATACAGCAAGTGTCTTAATGTGCGGACGGAACGTCACTTCCGGTCACGTCTATTCAGGGCCTTACGCGTTGCGTCACGACACGTGACTTCATCAGAGGCTCTGATGAAGTCACGTGTCGTGACGCAACGCGTAAGGCCCTGAATAGACGTGACCGGAAGTGACGTGATGTTCCGTCCGCACATTAAGACACTTGCTGTATTCAACGTTTTAATTCTAGCTCATGTTGAGCATTTTTACTATTTGGACTTTAATAAATCGATTGCTGTGAAATATTTCACCATTTGGAGCTCCTTTCCTCTTTCCTTCCTTGTTACTCGATCGATGGTCTGTATATGATCTGAGCACGGAGCCTCCATTTTGGCGTAGCCCCGGACCACACACAGTGAGGGTGACGCTCTCCAGGCAACAGGATCGAGGATTGGACCAGCTCGTCCCAGCAGAAGGAAGGTTTTTGAAGTCTCTATCTGAGCACCCACATGCTGTTTATGTACACCAGGAAGGTAAGCGCTCCGTGAGCTCAGCTGCCGGTGGGATTGTGTAAACATTTTATGTTTTGGATGCACAAGATTTTTGTTGATCACCTTGGGACTTTTATTTATATCTATATTGACTTTATATAGATATATTTTAATTTTTTATAACACAGGTCATTTTAATTTCTTTATAACACAGGACTTTTTGCTTCATTGTTTATTATCACAGTCACAGTGTTCTGAGTGATTGGTCTATTTAGATCATAATTCATTCACTTATTGTTTTTCCCCTGTATTGGGGATCCCATTCATATTTCATTATTTTGTGGATATTCACCATTCACTTATTTTTGCGCTCATCATTCAAACTTATTTATTTCACATTTTTTGTCGTTAGTACACTATAGATTTGAGCTGCATTTATTCATCCACTCACGTGATTGTTTATATTATTTATTCCTCACTTTGAGAGTATTGGCTAGCGCTTTAGTTTCCCATTTTCACACGTTTAAAATCACAATTTATTTGCTAGAAAACTACATAGAACCCCAAAACATTATATATGCGGAGTATTGGGGTATTGCGGAGTATTGGGGCATTGCAGAGTATTGGGGTATTGGGGGTATTGCAGAGTATTGGGGTATTGCAGAGTATTTGGGTATTGCAGAGTATTGGGGTATTGGGGGTATTGCAGAGTATTGGGGTATTGCGGAGTATTGGGGGTATTGCAGAGTATTGGGGTATTGGGGGTATTGCAGAGTATTGGGGTATTGCGGAGTATTGGGGGTATTGCAGAGTATTTGGGTATTGCAGAGTATTGCACAGGGTATTGGGGTATTGCAGAGTATTGTGCAGGATATTGCAGAGTATCGGGGTATTGCAGAGTATCGAGGTATTGCAGAGTATGGGGTATTGCAGAGTATGGGGTATTGCAGAGTATGGGGTATTGCAGAGTATCGGGGTATGGCAGAGTATCGGGGTATGGCAGAGTATCGGGGTATGGCAGAGTATCGGGGTATGGCAGAGTATCGGGGTATGGCAGAGTATCAGGGTATGGCAGAGTAACGGGGTATGGCAGAGTAACGGGGTATGGCAGAGTATGGGGTATGGCAGAGTATGGGGTATGGCAGAGTATGGGGTATGGCAGAGTATGGGGTATGGCAGAGTATGGGGTATGGCAGAGTATGGGGTATGGCAGAGTATGCAGAGTATGGCATAGTATGGGGTATGGCAGAGTATGCAGAGTATGGCAGAGTATGGGGTATGAACAAACTGAGACATGATCACAAGAGGCTTAGTGGAGACTGCAGTCAGAAATATCTCCATCCATGAATGGGGATACATTTGGAGGGTTCTGGGTAAATTTGGATTCGGCCCGACATTCATTAGGCTGATAAGAATGCTTTATGACAATCCAAGTGCTAAACTAAAAATTAATAACGAATTTTCGAAAAAGATCACTCTTGAGAGGGGGACGAGACAGGGGTGCCCCTTGTCGCCCCTGCTCTTCGCCCTAGCGATGGAACCGTTGGCAATAGCCATAAGGTCAAGTACTGAGATAACCGGATTTCAGAGGAAGATGGGAGATGAAAGAATCGCGCTATATGCCGATGACATTCTCCTCTTCCTGGGGGATACGGAACAATCATTGGTAAAGGCAATGAGTCTGGTAGAAGAATTTGGGAGCTTTACGGGTTTAGAAATAAACTGGGGGAAATCCGAGCTACTCCCGATAGATCCACTTGGAGAAACGGCGATATTGGAAATGCCACAGTTAACGGTGGTAGATACAATGAGATATCTGGGGGTATTGGTGACGAAAGATCCTAATCAATACATTCATAAAAACCTAACCCCGCTATTGGCTAAATTTAAACAAAAAATCCATATTTGGAAACGGCTCCCGTTGTCAGTCGCCGGCAGATGCAGTTTAATAAAAATGATTTGGCAACCACAACTGCTATATATACTGCACAATTCTCCAATGTGGATCTGCAAAAAGTGGTTTAATAAAATCGAAACTCTCTTCAGAGAGCTTATATGGAAAGGGGGGCAAGCGAGGATCCGTCTCCGTACATTACAGCTCCCGGTGGTGGAAGGAGGACTTGCAGTCCCCCAACCCGAGATTTACTACCTATCGGCACAATTGCAACAAATGGGAGGATGCAATGTTCCGGGAGGAGGTACCCCTAATGGGAAGATACTGCTAAATGGGGTTCCTCATGATACCATCATTGAAGCGCTAGAGGCAGATTCCTTTAGTCACAGGAACCCAACAGTAAAAATGATAACTAAAATATGGAAAACAGTTAAAAAGCTGATGGGATACACCGGGTTTACTGAATACTCTCCATTGTGGAATAATATTAAATTGAAGGAAATCCTCCAGATAGGAAAAGTTAGGACATGGGAAACAAAGGGTATTAAAAGGTTGAGGCAACTGTATAAAGAGGATAGGTATAGGAAGTTCCTGGACCTGAGAGAGGAATTTGATATACCGCAACACTCATTTTTTACCTACATGCAGGTGAGGCACGCCCTTGGGGCCCAATTTGGGTCACAAACCCCAGAATGGAGTGAAACGCCGCTCTTCCAGGTTTTGGTTAAGGCAGGATCAACTAAGGGACTCATTTCGGAGATATACGGACAGATAAGTAAAAAGGTTAATATAGGTACTAGTCTTCCAAAAATAAGAGAGAAATGGGAGGAGGATATAGGGGAAATAACACAGGATCAGTGGAAGAGGGTCTTGGAGATGGGACCGAAGGTCTCGGTCTCACCTCCACAGAGGGTCTCCCATCTGATGCTGATAAATCGAGCCTATTACACGCCTAAACGTCTGTTTAAATACGGAAGAAGAATAGACGATAAATGCCCTAGATGCCAAGGGACCGGAGACCTAATACACATGATGTGGCGCTGCCCAAAGCTGTTCCGATACTGGGAGGGAGTGATAAACTATCTAAGCGATACATTCGGAACACCTTTGGAGGCGGAGGCCACACTGTGTGTATTGGGATATAGGAAGGAACGGGAGGAGAAGAAGACTACAACAGTTGTAATATTGAGATGCCTGTTCCAAGCCAGGAAATTAATAGCTACAAGATGGCAGGCGACAACACCTCCGGCAATAAGAGATTGGATCAGGATAGTAAATGAGACGATTTGTAAAGAAAGAGCAGTCTATATAAAAAGAGGCAATCTTAAGGATTTTGAGGAGATGTGGAAACCATGGTTGGAAAGAAGGGATGTTCCTCTCTAGAGGGTAAGAACCATAGAAGGGCGGAGAATAATTTAAAAAAATATCGCAAGACAAAAGTATATGTGAGATAACCCAGAAAAACTAAGGGTAACCTTGAAACCTCACCGGGGAGGGGAGATAAGGGACCAAGGGAGTAGAGCTACAGGCCTAATGGCGAAAAAAACTTTTTTCTACCTTGGATCTCTTCCATGTATATATGTGTGTATGACTGTGTGTCCCTAGCATGTCATGATCCTTACGGGGAACAAATGACCGCACCAGCCAAGCAGATACTGGCTGGAAAAAGCGCCCAGAGGCGATTCAGTTCGCATGCGTTGCGCTATACAAGTCATTCATTCATTCATTCATTCATTCATTCCCTCTTTCTGTGTGTTTTCCCTTTATATCAGAAAGTTAGTTAAGATGACTCCACTCTTCATACTCTCTGTATTCTGTAATAAGATGATGATACATATGCAGAATAATTTTTGTTCCTGATTTTATTGAATGAAATGCTAAATAACTGAATGTGAAAAAGAAAAAAGATAAATAAAGAATGAATATTAAAAAAAAAAAGAAATATCTCCATCCAGACCATGCTGATCCTCCGGATGTTCCCCTGTTGTGGCTTTTGTTTGCTCCGTCTCCTCAGCTCCTGAGCTGGATGCACTACACGGCCGCTATCCTGATATCCAGCGTTTGGCAATTCATTTCAGCCCATGGATACAACATTCATGCATCCGCCCCTGAAGAAGCGAGCAGGGTCTTGCGAAACTAGTAGGGCTTTATCGATGGTTGTTTTATGCCTGTACATGCTGGATATTATTGATGTCTGTATTATGTCTACATACTTCTGTTTATATGGATGTACATTTTATGTGTTTATTGTCTATGTGCATCCACTGGCCCTGCAACTTTCAAGTTTTACTGTTGCTCATTGATGTACAACAATTGTAATAAATCTTTATATATTTACTTTCACTTGTGCTGTGTACATCGGCTATTATGCCGGGGAACTCACAATCATTGTTGTTGCCACTTCGTTACAGAACACTTTGAAAATAATAAATAGATTTTGTCTCATTGTTGGTTGTGAACATTGGCTGAACCTCTCTCACCTCATTCAAAGACCCAGGGCTGCCCCCCTTTTGTCTTTTTGTGTAATAATAGGGATGGAGGTGTTAGCGGGGTCACACCAGACCTTTATTTTCTTTTTCAGGCTGGTATCTTGGGAGAAGGCCTGGAGACTTCATCGAAGGATGCACCATACACCGAGAGGCTCGATGGTGGTCGCCTATCAGATCCGAGTTCTACAGAAGAGAATCTGGAGAGATCCGGGTGCTGAATCCTGTGTCAGGGGATTCTGGACCAAAAGTGTCTCCTCATAAAGGAAGGTCTGTGGCAGAGACTGGACTTTATTCCGTGCGCCATCCCGGCTGCTAGGCCAGTGAGAGGGACCTATCCGGGGGAGCAATACCCACTCTGGCTGGAATGGTGATGAGAACTTTTGGCTGGAAGCAAGAACCTACCTACCTACTTACCCTTCCACCCCTCCAATTTATTTTCTACCAAGTTCTACAAATAGATCCCAGAAAGAGAAGTGTATCGTGTGGACATTGGAATTCTTCAGACTCTCTTTACCGCTCTGGACAGCGAGAAGATAGAGGTAACGTGCCACCCGAAATACTCAGCAGCTCCTTCGGGGGTAGTGCTACACGTGTAATATTATACAAGGCATGGGAACGATCGGCACAAACAATACAACCTCACATTGTTTTCTTTGATGGTGACGGAAGTCATAGAACATCGGGAACATTGCCCTGTTCAGCTGCCCATACAATCGTACAATCTCCTTCTCTTATGGTTAGTGGAGGGAAATGGAAGTGTATGAGGTGATCCCCCGGGGGGTGCAATATGAGAGTCCTGAGAGATGTGAGAGCTCCGGATCTCTCTGAAGACACCAGTGTGATGAGGGGAGGAAGGAAGAAGACACAAGAAAGGGAAAGCTCCTCCTACACAAGAGATTATTGGAGGAGAAATCTTCTCACTACATTCCATGGATTGATGAATGGCGCTCAGAAGGAGATCAACATTTCATTTCCTTTTATCATCACATTTTGGAATGAATGGAGTTTACTGAATGAAAATCACATTCACTGCTAGAAATTCATTCCTTGGAGAGAAATTCCCCATCCTGCTCCTCCCAATCTTCTCCTCACTGCGCTCAATAATCAACGTTCATTTCCCTCCACTAACCAGAAGAACGTCCAACAAACCTTCTTCACATGACCAACCTGGAATGAGATTCTATTGTGTCATCCCAGAGAATGGGGGAGGGGTCCTCTTTGTGATCCCCTCCCTGTCCTGTGTTTGTAGTCAGCGTTGCCTCGGGGGCATCTGTGGGAGAATGGAAGGAGGGGTCCTCTTTGTTAATCCCCCTCCCCCACACTGTGTTTGTAGTCAGCATGGCCCTGAGGCATCTGTGGGGGAGGGGCCCCTTGTGAGGAAGCTGGCTCACAATGTGATTGGAGTCTTCCCAGATCCGTAGTGCAGACACAGAACGTCCCTCACACCTCTCAGCCAGGACAAGAAGCCTCCATCTTCCATCGGGGACACGGAGGAGAACTTTCCCCTGATTGTGGACACTTGTGAGCCGGAGGAAGAGAAGCCGAGAGTTGGGAGAGATTTCCCCCTTCAGCTGGGAAGAGTCAGAAATCACCCGACCATAGAAGAGTCATCAGAGGAGCCAAGAGGGACCATCCGAGAGAACCCCAACCATAGAAGACTTATCAGAGGAGCTCCACATCAATCTTCAGACCAGGACACCACCAGCCAGGTATTCATCTCCTAATTCACCCCACTGCAACCCATCCACCCACTGACCTCCTGTCCCCTCCTCTGTTTCCCCACTGCCCCTCTGTCTCTCCACTGCCACCTTGTCCACCCCTATGGCCCCCTATACACCCCTGTGTCCCTCACTTCAACTCTGTCCACCTCTGTGTCCCCCCACTGCCCCCCTGTAAGTCTTGTGTCTACCGCCACTGCCCCCTCCCCCTATGTACCCCCACTGCCCCCTGTCCACTCCTTTGCCCCCTATACACCCCTCTGTCATACCTCTGTCCCCCTGCCCACACCTCTGACCCCCTACTGCCCCCTGTCCTCCCATGTGTTTCCCTACTGCCCTCTGTCCACCCCACTGCCCCCCTGTCCAGCCCTTTGTCCCCACACTGTCCTCTGTCCACCCCACTGCCCCCTGTCCAGCCCTTTGTCCCCACACTGCCCCTCTCCCCTTACTTCTCACCTGTTCATCCCCTCTGTCCCACTACTGTCTTCCTGTTCAGCCCTCTGTCTCTACACACCCCTCTGTCTTACCCCTGCCCCTTGTCTATCCTCTCTGTCCCAATACTGTCCCCCTATTCATCTCCTCTGCCCCCGTCCAACCCTGTGTCCCCCCACATTCCCTCTGTACACCCTTGTGTCCCCCCATTGCCCCCTGTTCAGCCCTGTGTTTCACCCCTCTGCCTCCTCTCCCCTCTGTTCCCCTACTGCTCCCCTGTGCACCCTCTGTCCCCCCACTGCCCCCTATCCACCACTCTATCCCCCTGCCCACATCTCTGTCCCCCTACTGCCCCATGTTCTCCCATGTGTTCCCCTCACTACCCTCTGTCAAACCCTGTCCTCCACACTGCCCCCTGTCCAGCCCTCTGTCCCTACACTTCCCCCTCTGTCCAGCCCTTTGTCCACACACTGCCCCCCTGTCCAGCCCTTTGTCCCCACACTGCCCTCCTTCCCACCCCTTTGTCTCCACTTTCTTCAATGTCTATATCCCTGTCCCCCCAATGCCCCCTTTCCGTCCTCCTGCTCCCCTGTCCCACCACTGAGCACCTATGTTCTTTTTGTAGATTTTCTACATTTCCCCTCAGTGATCACTTTTTATTTTATCAAATAATAACAACCCATCCCCCCACTGATCACAGAAAACTGGCATTTTTTCCTCCCACTTACCTCTCACTGCCCACCTGTCCCCTCCACTTCCCTGTCTACTTCCCTGCCCCCCCCCCCCCAAACTGCCTCTCTGTTCACCCCAATCCCCCCTCTCCCCTCACTGCCCCCTGTCATGTCTGGTGTGGGGTGTACATGGGGAGCAGGAAGAGGGAGTAACACAAGGATTCTAGCTTGTAGAGGTGCCTGAGGAACCCCAGAAGTGTGTGATGATTACTAGACTGACCCCCAACCCTTATGCCCCGTACACACAAGCGGAATTTCCGATGAAAAGCTCACATCAGACTTTTGCTGGCGGAAATTCC
The DNA here is from genome assembly GCF_905171775.1 of Rana temporaria. Lineage (NCBI taxonomy): Eukaryota > Metazoa > Chordata > Amphibia > Anura > Ranidae > Rana > Rana temporaria. Next base: position 3,558,060 of record NC_053490.1, on the reverse strand, counting down.
GCTTGTGTGTACGGGGCATTAGAGTTCAGATTGTATGTAAGATTTGTATCTGCCTGTGTGTGGTCAGCCAGCTAGATATGGGCGGAGTCTCCCTCTAGTGGTGGTCAGAGGTATTGCAGGCTGTGCCAAGTCTATCACAGCTGGTATTACTGGCTACCAATAACCTCCCTCTCCTTCCCTCCTCCACCAAACAAGGTCCTCTCCTGGTTTTCTAGTTCCCTCCTTGTCATGTGTGTGGCAGTGGTGGGATAATAGAGTGTGTGCGCTGTTATACAGCTGTTACCCCAGTCTGGGGTGGGAACTTGGGGTCCTCCTGACAATCTGCCAGCGTGCTGGGTGATTTCTGTGGATATACAACAGAAGGTGATACCCCGTGTGTTGTCTGACCCCCCACATCCCTGCACCCCGATACCATAGTCTGTAACAGACTCCTCCCACTGACCACTATGGCTGAACATTGTTTCCATCCTGCTGACCACAGACCCAAATCATTTGTCCCCCCCTGACCAGTAGTATAAGGGGCACTATGACTATAATATTGTGCTGACCCCTCTCCTCTATATATTGTGTTGTACATTACAATAGTGCTGACCCCTCTACTCTATATATTGTGTTGTACATTACAATAGTGCTGACCTCTCTACTCTATATATTGTGTTGTACATTACAATAGTGCTGACCCCTCTACTCTATATATTGTGTTGTACATTACAATAGTGCTGACCCCTCTACTCTATATATTGTGTTGTACATTACAATAGTGCTGACCGCTCTACTCTATATATTGTGTTGTACATGACCAGCTACAGTAGTCGGGAATGACAGCGGTGACCCCGGAGGTGACACAATTCTTGTCATTCATGACAGAGGATATCGGGGGATGGGATGTTCTCCAGGCTCCTCCTACCTGACATTCACCATCTTGGACCTCCCAGACGAAACACGGCAGGAAATAGCAGGGGGGAGGGGTGACACATTCTCTGTATTGCGATTGGCCGGTTCTCCAGCTGCCCCGATCACTTCTACATGACGGCCAATCACTGGCTGGGAATAATACAAAGCTCTTTTCTCTATTAACCTTTTGAATACCAGAAGGATAAAGAATGTACATTGGTAGACAAGGGGTCAGTGAATGGGCGGAGCTCTGCTGACTTCCATCATCCAATCACGTGTAAGTAAAACTCCATGTGTTTTATTTCTTTGCACGTGATTGGATATTCATTACAAAGTGACATTTCACCACATTCACTGATCTCTGGGGGAAATTTCTTTGAACATCCTATTTAGTAAATCCCCCCTCTGTCTGTACACTGAACTGTCCGGATTGCAGGTCTGGGGCCTCTAATGATCCAGCACAGCTGACATACATGACCTTCCTAATACCCCTCCCCCTCCTCTCCACCATACTTACTACAGACCGGCAGACTAGATCCTCCTTCTGCACCCTGACACAGGATGGAGGATGGGGGGGACATGTTCTCATGTAAGGTGACTGGATGAGATTTGGGGTCACACTTGTCTTTGCTGGTATATGGAAGATCACATGTTGGTGGTAATGGAGGTGAACCCGGCAATGAAGCAGATCTACAGTACACCTCCCATTACTGTTCCCTCCATGGTCCCGAGGTCAGATCTCCAGATCGCTCTTCTCTGTCCCCCCTTACAGAGCGCCCCCTTCTGGGACATTTTATATTGTAGCTTTGTGGTCATTAGACCTCACCAGACAATCTGTCCAAGAGCGGTCTTTATTGTCCCAGAACCTCACTGCGTCCTTTCACCCCTCCCCCTCACTAATCTATAAATACTGTGCATCCCAAACACTGCACCCCTCACATTGCTGACTTAAAGGATAAGTTCCCCTCCTAAATTCCAGCCCCCCCCCCCATGTACCAATATACCATTAATGTACTTATTTCTGTTTATCTTACACCCCCCTTACCTCAGTGTCCAGCTGGCTGTATAATCACTTCCGGACCTCCGCACTCCGATATACATCGGCTGTTTGAAGTGCGGTTGTAATGCCGCGTACACACCATCACTTTATGTGATGAAAAAAAATGACGTTTTTAAAAACGTCACTTTAATTGACCGTGTGTGGGGGAAAACGTCGTTTTATGTCTTCTAAAAAACGACCAAAAAAAATTGAAGCATGCTTCAATTTTATGTGTCGTTTTTCAAAACGTCAATTTTTACTTCACAGAAATTGACCGTGTGTAGCAAAAACGTCGTTTAAAACGATGTTTTTTCATCCGCGCATGCCCAGAAGCTACTTATGAAGCGAGCTTCAATGGAAAAACGTGTTGAACGTAACCTCGCTTTGCTAGAGCATTGTGAGAAAACGATGGTGTGTAGGTTACTTCACAGAATATGTCGTTTTTTTTCATCACATAAAGTGATGGTGTGTATGCGGCATAAGACCGCTGTGCAAATACGGTGTGACATAAAGTGTTGCAATGACCGCCATTATATTCTCTAGGGTGTTCGATTTTTTTAGGATTTTTTTTTATACTGTTTGGGGGTTCTAATTGATTTTTCTAATTGATTTTCTAATAAAAAACTGTTTTTAACATGCGAACACCAATAGCCAGATTCAGTAAGACTTATGACGGCGTATCAGTAGATAGATAGATCAGTAGATAGATCAGTAGATACGCCGTTGTAAGTCCTAATCTGCGTCGTCGTATCTTTAAGCGTATGCTCAAACTGAGATACGCTTAAATGTTGCTAAGATATGACTGGCGTAATTCTCTTACGCCGTCATATCTTAGCTGCATATTTACGCTGGCCGCTAGGGGCGTGTATGTGGATTTACGCCTAGAATATGCAAATGAGCAAGATACGCCTATTCACAAACATACTTGCGCCTGATAGGCTGTTTACGTAAGGCATTTTTCCGGTGTAAAGATAAACCACCAAAAAGATGGCGCAGCCCATGCAAGGTATAGACGACGGAACAGCCGTCGTATTTTATGTCGTTTGCATAAGCGTACGTGAATGGGGCTAGGCGTAGGTTACGTTCACGTCGAAAGCAAGGAGTATTTGCGATGTGATTCTGAGCATGCGCGCATGCGCCGTACTAACGGCCCTCATTTACATGGGGTCACGATTCATTACCATATAACATGCCCCCTACCTGCCTATTTTGAATTAGGCGGGGTTACGCCGGGCCCTTTGCGCTACGCCGATGTAACTTAGGAGGCAAGTGCTTTGTGAATACAGTACTTGCCTCACTATGTTACGTTGGCATAGTGCAAATGGGATGCGCTATGCAGGCATAAAGATACGCCGTCGTACGTGAATCTAGCTACAAATCTCAGAAAGAGGCTCGGTCCTTAAGTGGATAATAATCACTTCTCCTTTACTTCCTGGACACACCCTGCACCATCTCCCCTCCCCCTTCCATCCACCTCATCAGGTGCATGTTTTTCCTCTGCAATCAGTGATCCCCGTTCTCACTAAATACACAGCTATAGATTGTTAATTTGGCAGAGTGTGCAGGAGCTGAGCGATCAGATAACGACCGATGGATAGACCTGTAATATTGCAATTTGGAGAAGTGTGTCCTGGGTTCTGTAATGATCACCATACACTATACAACGTGGTACACCTAAAGGACATTGTACAATCAGATTGCATAGTATATGGCCAGCTTTATATAAGTAAATAGGATGGAGGTGATGGAGTCACTCAGCTGTCAAGCCGCATTCATAACTCTGCGTATTGGGAACTCGCATTCCCCCCATGAGGTTTTTTAGCATTCTGAAGCATTTTCACTCGTCACGCATAGGGTAGACCATTCATTGGACTGGGCTGCCCTATGTGCAACAATCACCCCAAAAAAGCTCCAGAACTTTTTTTTTTAGAGTGGAGTGTGTGTATATATATAGAATATCTGCTGTTCCCTTTGTGGAGAGAAATTTGAAAACTTACCAAACATCTACCCAGAATACACCTGAGAGATGACTCTTCAGCTTTTCCTCTACACATGACCCTCCTTTCTAAAGCTTTATATAAAATATCACTACTCATTCACCTTATAAACGTGGTGAGATCTTCTATCCCACTGAAATGTCTCTGTGGATTTCCAGGGTTACTGAGATCAAAGGAAAGGAAGATCTCACCACATCTCTGAAGGGCGAGGAAGATCATTAGGAATAATTAATCGCTTTGAAAATGCAGAGAATTGATTTTCAAGATTCGCCTACTATTGATTTCAATGAGGTTTGCATTTAAATCTGCAATTTTGGATTTTTAGACGTCTTGCCTAAAGTCCCCACAAATCTGAACCCAAGAACATTCCTGCGTCACTATGCAGCACATTTCTCTGAATGAGATTCTCCCGCTGGAAATTGTAATAAAATGTACATTTTATCAGCCAATGGGAATAAGATATTGACCTCAGTAAAATAATATTGTATATATTGTTTCTATATATTAGATACATTTAATAATGAATGTTATAAAAGAAAACAACTTTATTCAGCTCTTTTTATAGAATTCGGACTTTTATTTATTTTTTCTGTACAGGTGGATTGAGGAACCAAGTTTTCTATCATGTTGATCTTCATCAATACAACAAAGTCACATGGGAAGTGAAGCCATATGGGTGTCTGAAGTGACTGAAAGTCTTTATCACAATTGACTGGAGGATTCACACAGGACACAAGTCATATCCGTGATCTAAATGTTGTTCTGAATCCTCTTCAACATCGATCCCGGACAACAGGAGAGAAGTCATTTCAGTGTTCTGGAAGTGACAATGACTTTACAGTAAAGTCCAACCCATGTATACATAAGAGGAGTCATTTCAGAAGATATTTCTTGTTTGGAATGTGATAAAGATTTACAATGGAGGCAAAACGTATCACACACCAGAAGGGTTATAATGGAGTGAAGTCATATCAGTGTTCTGAATGTGACAAAGCATTTACATTTAAGTCTCATCTTATCATACACCAGAGGGTTCACACCGAAGAGAAGCCATATCAGTGTTCTGAGTGTGGCAAAACTTATAAACATAAGTCAATGCTTATGAGACACCAGAGGGTTCATACTGGAGAGAAACCATATCAGTGTTCTGAATGTGGCAAAGCTTTTACACAGAAGTCATACCTTATGACACACCAGAGGATTCACACTGAAGAGAAACCATATCAGTGTTCTGAATGTGGCAAAGCTTTTACACAGAAGTCGCATCTTATCATACACCAGAGGATTCACACTGAAGATAAACCATATCAGTGTTCTGAATGTGACAAAGCTTTTATACAGAAGTCATACCTTATGAGACACCAGAGGATTCACACTGAAGAGAAACCATATCAGTGTTCTGAATGTGGCAAAGCTTTTACACAGAAGTCAACCCTTATGAGACACCAAAGGATTCACACTGAAGAGAAACCATATCAGTGTTCTGAATGTGGAAAAGCTTTTACATGTAAGTCACACCTTATGACACACCAGAGGATTCACACTGAAGAGAAACCATATCAGTGTTCTGAATGTGGCAAAGCTTTTAGACAGACATCACTCCTTAAGACACACCAGAGGATTCACACTGAAGAGAAACCATATCAATGTTCTGAATGTGGCAAAGCTTTTACACAGACGTCACATCTTATCAGACACCAGAGGATTCACAATGGAGAGAAGCCATTTTAATGCTCTGAATGTGACAAAGCTTTTACATTAATGTCGGCATCATCTATCACCAGAGGATTTACAAGCTTCAGCTGCAGAGAGGAAACTCTGAAATAAGGGGTATCAAAGGAGTTGCGGGCATCCCATTAGTTTCACAGCCCCAATGTTATCCCCCAAGCTAGGGAAGAAGTGAAAAGATAAAATTCTTCTCAAAAAAAGTAACACAAATTTGTGAGCAAACTGGAATGTAATGATTGGAGGCTTTGAGTTTAGTTCTTATCTCCATCAGACACACACTTAGAAGGCCTGCAAATATTTTACCTTTTGACATTCTTTTTAGATAAGCACCCATGACTGAATTGTTTTCATCGTTATTCTCATGTTTACCTTTTTTCATGGAGCTTTGTCTGAACATGTAATGTATTTTTTATCATTCACTAACTGAGCTGTGTTCCCAAATGTTTTCTTCATTGACAGATCCTGAGCTAATACATGACCAACACTGCCGCCGTACAAAGACTAGTGGTCAAGTGGCATCTTGCCGAACCTTCCACATTTTGAAAGCTCATTCCAAATTCTTCTGACTGTTGATACTTCATTAGTGTTGCTCACGAATATTCGTATTGCGAATATTCGGCTCGAATATGGCATATTCGAGTATTCGCGATATATTTCGAACTTCGCAATGAATATTCGCAATTCCGAATATTCACATTTTTTCAATTTTATTTTTAAAACAGATCACATCCTATCGACGTCTAAAAGCATTGCTGGTATGATTAGAGACCCTGGGCCAAGTAGCTAAGCTGAGGCGATCCTTTTATGTTGCCGAATATAAAAAAAAATTGCGAATTTTCGCTAATGCGAATGCGAAAATGATTGCGAATTTTCGATAACTGTGGTAGGAGAACTCTGATTGTCTCTGATGCAAAAGGGGGGGGGCTTTGTGTATGTTTCTGTTATGAATATTTATATGTTTGATATTATTTTTTTTTGTAAGAAGGAAAAAATTGCGCATACCTTAAAAAAAGGGGAGAATACAGCAGCAACTCAAAAATGTTATACAACATAAATTAATACAAGACAGAAAATGGAGTCGCTCTACAAGAATAAAAAATATGTCTAGTGACAAGACATGTGGGCAAATTATAAAATAAGCAAGCGCAAATAACTTGTGAAATACACAGTGAAACAAATATATAAAGAAATATAGTCCCAATAATAGAAAAATAATCTTTCATAAAAATGTCTTTGATATGTGAAGTGAAAAAAAGTCCAAAGCATGCAGCATGAACGTGTTCAATCTTCAAGGTGTTTGATTGACAAACGGCTGTGACAGATGGATAGAGTAAAGAATCACCACCAATGCAAAACACTTTTTATTTTCTATTGTAAAATATCACGAATATTCTGAGCCAATCAGAGTGCTCCTTCCGCATTTGCCGAATATTCGCAATTATTTTGTATTGTAAAATATCAAGAATATTCTGAGCCAATCAGAGTGCTCCTTCCGCATTTGCCGAATATTCGCAATTATTTTGTATTGTAAAATATCACGAATATTCTGAGCCAATCAGAGTGCTCCTTCCGCATTTGCCGAATATTCGCAATTATTTTGTATTGTAAAATATCACGAATATTCTGAGCCAATCAGAGTGCTCCTTCCGCATTTGCCGAATATTCGCAATTATTTTGTATTGTAAAATATCAAGAATATTCTGAGCCAATCAGAGTGCTCCTTCCGCATTTGCCGAATATTCGCAATTATTTTGTATTGTAAAATATCAAGAATATTCTGAGCCAATCAGAGTGCTCCTTCCGCATTTGCCGAATATTCGCAATTATTTTGTATTGTAAAATATCACGAATATTCTGAGCCAATCAGAGTGCTCCTACCGCAGTTATCGAAAATTCGCAATTATTTTCGCATTCGCAATAGCGAAAATTCGCAATCATTTCATTTCGATAAAATATCACGAATATTCGAATTTAGCGAATATATCTCGAATATTCGACTATATATTCGAGATATATCGCGAAATCGAATATGGCGTATTCTGCTCAACACTATACTTCATCAGCCAGGCTTGAGGGCCCCAGCTAAGCCCACCTTGTCCACACCTCCCATTACATGTCCCACCTCCCTCTTCACCATCAATGCTTCCTTTCCATGTTTCATCTCCTCTCATAGATGACAGCTTTACAGGCAGGTCTGTAGTTGGGACACCAGCCAGGGAGACGTCTCTGTTCAGTGAGAAAGCAACTTCCCAAGCTGGTGTAGGACTTCCAACACTGAGTTGCTGCTGTTTATGGGATTCATTCAACAGTACTCATACTTTCACTAGGAGGCTGAAATTCCTCTGAATGGGGTTCACTTTAATGACTCTGATTGGACAGATCTCTTTTTGGGGTAAAGTTTGTAAAGAACACTTCTTATCCCTGGAAATGTTATGATGTTGGCACTAAAGTGTAACTAATTCCATAAATGGTGCAATCTGTTTTTCGCGTAGATGTTTTTGTTTTTCCGAGTTTCCCCTTGTAACTAATTTTTATTACCTGTTGACCCTCCCAGTAGATCTGTTTTCTTCCACTTCCTGTAGAAGGCCAAGCTATTTGTCAAAAATAGTAGTTGGAGGGGGATGGGAAACACCATATAACACTGCCGAGGGTTCTTACAATGGTCAGTTTTCATTCATATGGTGGTTTAAACCTTAAAACAGAACTCCAAATTTTGTTTCCATGTCCTTGTTGCCGATCTCCTACATTCACCCACTTTGCCATCCATGTTCTTCTGAGCTCTGTAGTTCCTCTGTAATAGGCTGCTGAACTTGCTGAAAAAACGTTATTGCCTGCTGACTTCCTATTTGTAAGTCCGCTGGCTGCTTTCCCTCTCCTGAGCTCAGCCAGCGGTCTGACACGCCCCCTTGTAGTCCTCTGAAAGCCGAGCAGAAGGAAGCAGACTTGTTGTGGGCGGAGGGGGTCTCACAGCCCCCGGTCTGTGCCGCCCATGGAGGAGGTGCCATCCTTCTCCTCTATCCTCCCTCCTCCTCCTCTGCTCCTGCCAGTCACCGCCCCTCCACTTCACCTCCACTCCATCCCCCTTCGCTCTATCCCCACCCCATCGCACCACCCCCACCCCTGTCCATCAGCTATCTCTGTGCAGAGCGGAATTATCATCAGTAATTGTATGACACAGCAGGGATGTCACACTGTGTCAGGTATAGTATACAAGATCACCAATGCTGATGTCCCGCCCCGCCATAATAAGAACACTGCACTGTCAATCATAATAACAGTGTTGGCAGGGCATCAGCGCTCGGCGTTCTCATATAACAATATCGGAGATCCCTGCTGTGTATATACAAGTAATCACGCTCTGAACTGGTGGTCCCTGACATGGTGGTCCCTGATGAACAGCACTGGTGGTCCCTGACATTTTGGTCCCTGACATTCTATGTGGCACCGGTGTCACATAGAGAGTGTTGTACATTTGTTTTATATCATGAGGATCTCAGAAGGAGATATCTACACAAGGTAAAGGAGATCCAACAGGCACCTGGGTGGGAGGAAGTGGGGTCCATTTTCTAGGATGGGTTGAGTTGGAACTCGGTTGAGTAATATGGTGGGTTTGCTCCTTAAGCCATGAGTTACTACTATAGTTTTCCTAATAATTTTATACATTGCTTATGTTGTTTCTTTCACTGCCATGAAAAGCGGTGGTGTGTACGCGGCATAAGAAGTTCTCCATGAATGATGTCCCTAGAGTCATTCCTCTCCCTCTGGTGTGTGCAGCGATATGTGTGGTGTGATTGTTGTTTTCCTACATAACCGCACCTGAAGCTGCCATTTGCATGATGTGCATGTATGTGGGAACTGGGGGCTTTAAAATTAGTTTTGTGTGTTTTTTCTTTTATTTAGAGTTTGTTTTTTATATAAAAAATGTACTTTCTGCTATAATAAATCCAATAAAAAATGTAAAAAACAATATGCATTCTTCTTTATATTTTTGGTAAAAACATTTCCAATAAGCGTATATTGATTGGTTTGCACAAAAGTTATAGGCCCGGATTCACAGAGAAGCGCGCATCTTTGTGCGGGCTTAACGTATCCTATTTACGTTACGTCTCCGCAACTTTGACAGGCAAGTGCAGTATTCTCAAACCAAAGTTGCGGCGGCGTAGCGTAAATAGGCCGGCGTAAGCCCGCCTAATTCAAATGTGGAAGATGTGGGCGTGTGTTATGTAAATTTAATGTGACCGTACGTAAATTACGCTTTTTATGAATGGCGCATGCGCCGTCCGTGAAAGTATCCCAGTGCGCATGCTTCAAATTAACCTGCAAGAAGCCAATGCTTTTGACGTGAATGTAAATGACGCCCAGCCCTATTCGCGAACGACGTACGCAAACGACGTAAAACGTGAAAAATTTGGCGCTGTTCCGACGTCCATACTTAACATTGGTACGCCTCATCTACGCCTCATATAGCAGGGGTAACTTTATGCCGGGAAAAGCCTAACGTAAATGGCATATCTGTAATGTGACGGCCGGGCGTACGTTTGTGAATTGGCGTATCTAGCTGATTTAAATACGGAGCATGCGCAGTACGTTCGGCGTGGGAACGCGCCTAATTTAAATGATCCACGCCCCATTTGAATTAGGCGGGCTTGCGCCGGAGGGATTTACGCTACGTCACCGCAACTTTACAGGCAAGTGCTTTGTGAATCAAGCACTTGCCCGTAAAACTTGCGGCAGTGTAACGTAAATGCGATACGTTACGCCGCCGCTATTCTACCTGAATCTGGCCCATTGTGCTCAAGTAAGATCTGTTTGGACAAGCTGAGTCATCTTCAAAACATCCTTTTAAGCGGCTCAAAGTCCTTTCCAACACATGTTAGAAAGATTTGAAGTTATGCAAGTCAGAAACATAAAAAAGAAAAATACCTACATGTATCTATATAGATATGGACATATAGGGGCAGATCCTCGTACAGTGGCGCATTTATGCGGCGGGCGTAGCGTATCTAAGATACACTACTCCGCCGTAACTTATTTTTTTTTTAATCCACAGAGAATCTGTGTCGTAAGTTACGGCGGCATAGTGTATCTTTGGCGGCGTAATGGCGCGGAATTCAAATGGCTGTGATGGGGGCATGTTTTATGTAAATACGTCGTGACCCGACATAAACAACGTTTTTTTTTTAACTGTGCATGCGCTCGAAATTAACCCGGAACAAGCCAATGCTTCCGACGGTGATGTCATTCTACGCAAATCCCTATTCGCGAACGACTTACGGAAACAACGTAAAAATGTCAAATTTCTATGCGGGAAGGACGGCCATACTTAACATTGAGTACGCCTCATAACAGCCGCTTTAACTATACGCCGGAAAAAGCCGAACGCAAACAACGTAAAAAAAAATGCGCCGGGCGGACCTACGTTCGTGGATCGCCGTAACTAGCTAATTTGCATACTCAACGCGGATTTCGACGGAAACGCCACCTAGCGGCCGCCGGAAAATTGCAGCTTAGATCCGACGGCGTACTAAGGCCCCATACACATGAGAGGATCCATCCGCTGGAATTGATCCGTGGACCGGCTCCAGTAGATAGATCCCCTGGTGTGTACGATCCAGTGGATCTGTTTCCGCAGATTTTTATCTCCTGGGATGGATTTCCAGCGGATAAAAATTTGAAGACATGCTTTCAAATCTATCCGCTTGAATCCATCCCAACCGATTGATCCGCTGGTCTGTACAGACTCACCGGATCAATCCGTCCGAATGCATCCCCCGCATGCGTCGTAATGATTCGACGCATGCGTGGAATTCCTTATATGACAGCGTCGCGCACGTCGCCGCGTCATCATCACGGCGACAGCGCGACACGTCATTGCGATGGGATTTCGGCACGGATTTCGATCCGATGGTGAGTACACTCCATCGGATCAAAATCCTCGAGAGGATTTATCCGCGGAAACGTTCCGGCGGACCGTATCCGCGGATAAATCCTCTCGTGTGTACTAGGCCTCAGACGTACGCCTGTCAGATCGACCCGAGATGCCGTTGTATCTTGTTTTGTGCATACAAAGATACAACGCGGGAAATGTAAAATGACGTGGCGTATCAATAGATACACTGGCGTAATGCCTTTGTGGATCTGCCCCTCAATATGCTATGTTACAATGTTGCAATGCATGTTGTAAGAATCAATGTGTACCATAGTCATCCATATCTTTGATAAATCATTCAGATTACCTATGATATTCTAGGTCACAGGTGATTATAATTTTAGTATCTGGTGACCTATGAACTTTGGGCCAGATTCACGTAGAATCGCGGCGGCGTAACTTATCCTAGATAGGTTACACTGCCACAATTTTTCATTGCAAGTGCCTGATTCACCAAGCACTTGCGATGAAAACTACGCCCGCGGCCTCCGGCGCAAGGCGGGCCAATTCAAATGGGTGTGTGCCATTTAAATTAGGCGCGCTCCCGCGCCGGACCTACTGCGCATGCTCCATTTCCTAACTCCCGCCGTGCTTTGCGCGCCGTGACGTCATTTTTTTGAACGGCGACGCGCGTAGCGTACTTCCGTATTCCCGAACGGCTTACGCAAACAACGTTAAATTTTGAATTTTGACGCGGGAACAACGGCCATACTTTAGACAGCAATACACTTGCTGACTAAAGTTAAGGCACCAAAAAAAAAGTGTAACTTTGCGACGGGAAACTTGACTAGCGGCGACGTAGCGAACGCGAAAAACCGTCGTGGATCCGCCGTAACTCCTAATTTGCATACCCGACGCTGGTTTACGACGCAAAATCCCCCCAGCGGCGGCCGCAGTACTGCATCCTAAGATCCGACAGTGTAAAACAATTACACCTGTCCGATCTTAGGGATATCTATGCGTAACCTGATTCTATGAATCAGCCGCATAGATAGAAACAGAGATACGACGGAGTATCAGGAGAAACGCCGTCGTATCTCATTTGTGAATCTGGCCCTCTGTTATAAAAAAATATATATATAAAAGTAGAAATGTTTTGAAAAGCTAATTAGCATTATGAAAGCACCAAATCATGATTATAAAAGTATAACGCCGCGTACACACGATCGGTTAAACCGATGAGAATGGTCTGATGGACTGTTTTCATCGGTCAAAACCGATCGTGTGTGGGCCCCATAGGTTATTTAACCATTGGTTAAAAAAAAGCCAACTTGCTTTAAATTTTAACCGATGGATTCCTAACCGATAGGTCAAAACCGATAGTTTGTAGGCATGACCTATCGGTTAAAAATCCACGCATGCTCAGTGTAAATTAGGGGACGGGAGCGCTCGTTCTTGTAAAACTAGCGTTCGTTTTGGAGATGGCACCTTCTACATTTTTAAAATTAGTGTCTCGTTTATTGCAGCGTATTTTTTTCTTCGTTCTATCGCTAGAATAAAGACGTTGTTTTGCTGATGCTATTTAGACAGAGTTCTCCCATACTGACTTCTTTTCTTTTTTGCTTGTGATCTCATGTTTTTTTTTTTTTTAGAAAGTCAGATCTCCAAAATATTTTTTTGTACTCCACATAATTTTTTTTTTTTTGTGGAGAATTTTTTTTTCTCTCAAGTTATCACAATGTTTTTTTTTCACCCCCCCCCCCCTGAAGGAGGTTGTGTCCTTTGTTAATTTCACATTGTATTTCGGAAATGTTTGATGGCTATTCACCCGAAAAACACAATAGACAAGTATTTAACTTCAATTAAATCTCCATTTATTCTGGATAAAAAAAGCAACATGAATGGCAACAATTGCCCAATCAGCCAAATATTTGCAGACTTTGGACACCAAAGGCACATTCCACCATAATCAACAACAAAATCAATAACATCAGGAGTCCCTCTAATTTGGGTCACAATGTGCTCCCCAAATCCCATAAATCAGAAGCAGCAGCAGATGTCATACATGACCCCAAGCTGTGGTACTACAACAACCTCAGTTTTCTGGCAAATCATCTTAAAGCCAGGAAATCACTTTCTGGTCTTCCTTACAGCCTTCCTTCCACGGCTCCCTGCAGCGTTCCTTCCACGGCTCCTTCCACGGCCCCTTGCAGGTGGTGAAAATGTGGCAGCAGGAGGAGGAGACTGGGCCAGGCCATGTTGTTGCTTCTCCATTTCTTGCAGTTCGTGTGAAATGCATGAGCCAAAGCTCTCAACAGGGTTAAGGGGGGCCCTCGTGATTTCCGCTGCCTCCTTAATGACCCGCAGTGACTCCTCCTCCAGCTGGGTCATGCACCTCGTTTTTTTTGGTGGCCGCATCTGGAGGGGAGCCACCTCTGACACAGTGCTGCCACTGGGCCTGGGCACCTGCTGACTGCCACTCTGCCCAGCCTCCTCCTGGCTGCCACTCACCCCTTCCTCCTCCTGGCTGACACATTCGGTAGCCTCCTCCTCCTCTTGGCTGATCTCTTCCTGTGTCTAAAAAAGGGACATGTTTTTTTTTGGCTTCATCAAGCACACCCATTTTAAAGCTCATGACTGTTGCATTGTCAACTCTCATTCTGACCCCTGCAGTTGGCATCCCTGTCACTATATTTTCTGCCCACGACTTTTGTTTGGGTTTTCAAGCTTTCATTTTGGTTCAAAAAACATCTCGTTAACCAAAAAAATTTTGGAGGCCAAGAAATATGTTGTAAACTACTATACCTGACTGAAGATGTTCAGATATGGCTACTCAATCTCAGCCAGCTCCGCGGCACCCTCTGCAGGGGTGGGGGGAACAGTGGAAGGGAATGCTGGAGGGAGTGGTGGAGGGAGTGGTGGAGGGAAGACTGGAAGGTGATTATCTGGCCTCGATCTGATCGTCCAGAAAATGCAGGTGTTTATAGTACCACAGCTTGGGCTCCTGTACTTCATCTGCTGCTGCTTCTGACCTCCGAGAAGCACGGACCTGTATCAAACGCTTCTTGTAAGCATTCCTCATGTTATTGATTTTATTGCTTATCATGGTGGAAGTTAGCTCTGGTATCAAGGTCTGCATATAAGTGACCAATTGAACAATTGTTGCCCTTCGAACATTCTTGTTAGAATAGGATGGATTTCTGATTTCCCACAGGTTTTTTAAAGTTCAATATTTGTTGATGAATCACATCATATTCTCGGGCTAAAAAATCCTCTGCCAGGGCCCGTTGTCGCTCATCCATTTTTTGCAGCTGGTCAGCAAGGTAGGTGCTGTAGCCCTCAAGAGGGTTAAGGGGGCCCTCATGATGGAATCTGCCTCCCTATTGACCTGCAGACACTCTTCCTCCAGCTGGGACATGCGCCTCTGCCTTTTTTTGGTTTGTTTACAAAGAAATATAGTCTGGCATAGCAATGGCCCCCCTACCAGTGTATAGATCACAGGCATCTCGAGAAGTTTGGGGGCCAATCCAGTACGGCCAGTGTCCAGGCCAGTCAGGTTCTCAGATGATTGTCTGGCCTCAGGCCAAATGTTTGAAAGGTAGGTCTCTGAATGCCTGTGCAAATAATTATAAAAAATGCAGCAGGAAAAATGACAGTGTTCAGTTTATAGTCTGCCATGTGGATGGCTGTCTGGAACAGGCGGAATCGTCTGGACATTATCCCAAAGGCATTCTCGACAACCCTCCGGGCTCTGGACAGCCGGTAATTCAAAACCCTCCTCTCCAGGGTGAGAGTCCTCTGGGGAAATGGCATCATGAGGTGTGGTCCAAGCCTGAAAGCTACATCCGCGACAAATAACACAAAAGGGAGTGCCTCCACATTATCTTCATCCCGTGGCAGGGCCAGGCCACCAGTCTGGAGATGGTGGGCAAACTCCATCTGCGCAAAGACTCCACCGTCGGACATCCGGCCATTCCTCCCCACGTCCACTTACAACAACTCATACTGTGCCAACACCATCAATACAATATTATGAAAACCTTTGTAGTTGAAATAGTATGACCCCGAACGGGGTGGCGGGACTATCTATTGCCTCTCCACTGTTAGAGAAGTCCTACCGCTGGGCCAATTGGGAAGCCACAGTCTGCCATTCCTGTGGCGTGGAAGGAAACTGTGGAGTCAAACAAAACTCCAAATTATTACTTTGGCACAAAAACAATGCAATCACAATACAAAAGACATCCTTGTCCAACATCAGTGTAACATTTATTAGTGGAGTGCTAATTACATGCCAGATCTAAAATAGGCCCAATTATCAGACTCCTCAGCCCTCTGATGGGCCATTAAACATTTTAAGGGGGGTGTTTCTAGATGAGTTTGGGCCCAGAAAAAATAAACCCTCTAGCACTCTGCCAAAATGGAATGAGAAAAAAAAAACATTGGGACACATTTTAAGGAGGGGGGGGGGCAGAACTACAATGGAGCATACACAAAAAGTAGGAAACAGACTGGGCTAGGTGTGTTTGGGCCTAGGATAGCATGCTGGACAGGTTAGTGAAGGGAAATATGCATGTAGGCCAAAAAAGGAGCATTCAAAACTTATATCGTGCATGGGGACAAAGGGGACATTCACAGCATATTACAATCATGGTAATTAGGGAATGATGCAAGAAATACAAGACATTAGCATACATTAAAGACATATATAGATTGTGATGTGAAAGGAGACAACTTACCTTAATATAGACCTTCTGTATCACTCGTATGATGGAAGAACACTTAAAGCAAAAAGCAACCAAGTACAGCAAGGCCTGAAAAGAACAAACTGAAAAACAGAAATCGAGCGGACAGGATCGCACTGCAAAACAGATACGACCTGACTGCAATCACTGAAAAACAGATACGAACCCAAAAGCAAAAACTGAACCTGAGAAAACGATCTGCAAAGCACGGAGACTGAAAAGCGTGAAACGGCTCTAACCAAACTTTTACTAACACGCAGTAACACAGAATCAGCAAGAGCAGCCTCAAGGGTGGCGCCATTGGATATGACAAGGGGGGGGGGGGGTGTAATGGCGCTTGCAACAGGATCTAATTAAAACTAAATATCAATAACGATTTACATAATGTGAATAAGTTGTCAGGAAAATGTGCTCCACTGGTTCCTGTGTAAAATGTGTTCCACTCTGAATAAAATCATATACCCACCCAACATTAACTGAGTAATGTGGAGAGTAATAAGAGTGGATAAATGATGATAAAAAAGACAAATGTGCCAGTGACCCGCACAATATTAATAGCGAGTGATCTGGAATCGTTCAGATAAAATTAACAAGCAGTAGCTATCTTCATAAACATATAACATATATAGTGCAAATATGCAAATGAGCTCAAAACAATCCAAAGTGCATAATGCAATAAATGAATAATATCCATAAAAGTGAAAAAAACATCAAAAAGTGGAAGAAATATAAATAATAAAATTCCAATCCATGCATAAAAGTGAAAAAAAATCAATCCATAAATGACTGCAGTGAAAAATGTCCCATATAATTCACCAAGGAATTAAAAAAAAAAATATCAAGAAATGTCAATATAAAAAAATATATATATAATATATATATATATAAGAAAAGTGTCCAGTGCAATAATAACGTGAAGATGAAAAACAATCCAATCCAATAATCAAGAACGCAATATCAAGCAAATAATGAATGAATATTAAGTGCTTCTGTGCTTCACTTCTATTAAGATTCCATGATGAGTGCTTCAGTGCAAAGTAAAAAATGTGCTTCCAAAATGACAGACTCCAAACCTTTCACAGTGCAGTAGTGAAGATGGAAATA
This sequence comes from Rana temporaria, assembly GCF_905171775.1. Classification (NCBI taxonomy): domain Eukaryota; kingdom Metazoa; phylum Chordata; class Amphibia; order Anura; family Ranidae; genus Rana; species Rana temporaria. Next base: position 3,540,687 of record NC_053490.1, on the reverse strand, counting down.
GTGAATACAAGCCCCTTACCTTGAAGCGGCTTGTATGTAAATGAAGGATGTCCCACAGCCAGCCTGCCGTTCTTGCACTGCATAAACAGAGACCTGATCCCAGCAATGGCAAGACAGAGCTGTATAAACAGTGTGTAGTATGATCAGGGTCTCCGCTCTGCGGCCGCGAGCGGATGAAGTCACCAGCAATCCTCCTCTTCCTCACGCGTATCGTATCGTAACAAACACACGTTACTTAATCATTGGATATGACCTTCCCCTTTATAGTGCCGTTGTACGTGGTTTACGTGACCGCGTTCTGACATGAACGGTTATTTAACCGATGGTGTGTGGGCGCGATGGACCATCAGTCAGCTTTATCGGTTAACCGATGACAACGGTCAATCAGACCGTTCTCATCGGATGGACTGATCGTGTGTACATGGCCTTAGTAGGCACAACCATCGGTTAAAAATCCACGCATGCTCAGAATCAAGTTGACGCATGCTTGGAAGCATTGAACTTTTTTTCAGCATGTCGTGTGTTTTACGTCACCGCGTTTTGACACAATCGTTTTTTTTAACCAATGGTGTGTAGGCGCGAAGGACCATCAGTCAGCTTTATCGGTTAACCGATGAAAACGGTCCATTGGTCCGTTCTCATCGGATGGACTGATCGTGTGTACGCGGCATAAGAATTAACCTATGTTTAGATTAACACATACTCATTGGAAATATCATAATTATTAATTTATCCAGATAGATAATCATTTTGCATGATATTGATTGATATATATAACCTGTGTCATTCCTGGACAAACCAGTTTTAAAAAAAAAAAATATATATATGTGTGTGAAAACAAAGTGCAGCGCCTCTAAAACAGGAAATAAGAAGCACTCCCCCAGTAGTAGGAGTGCTAAAGGTAAATATAGTGAAATAAATCACTGGTTTCATCTGCTAAGGCCTTGTACACACGATCAGACAAGTCCGATGAAAACGGTGCGCGACCCAGGAAGTTCAATGCTGCCATGCATGCGTCGAATCACTTCGACGCATGCGCGGGATTTCGGCCCAGCGCACATGTTCGATGAGTCGTACTAACCATCAGACATGTCCGACAGACAGGCTTCCAGCGGACATGTTTCTTAGCATGCTAAGAAACATTTGTCCACTGGAAACCTGTCCGCTAGGCCGGAAAACTGTCCGGTCGGCCCTACACACGGTCGGACATGTCCGCGGAAACTGGTCCGTGGACCAGTTTCAGCGGACATGTTCGGTCGTGTGTACGAGGCCTAAGACTTCAACTGGGGCATGATGAAACCGCTCGGGCACATACACTGGCCCCAGCCACTCCAATACTGTGCAAACTTTTTTTCTACTTTTTACTTGATGTGGACGTTTTATATGTTTTTTATTTTTGTGGATGGAATTTTTCTATTTGAATACATTTTTTTAGTCTTTTTTTAGGAGGCATCCTCTTTTGTTTTTTCTTTCTTCCTGTGTTTGGAGTTCATCTTATAGGCCTGGATTCACAAAGCACTTATGCCGACGTATCTCGAGATACGTCGCGTAAGTGCAAATCTGCGCCGTCGTATCTATGCGCCGGACTCTGAAACCAAGATACGCCTGAAAATAGGCTTCATCTGACCGACGTAACTTGCCTACGCTGGCGTAGAGTGGGCGCATATTTACGCTGGACGTATGTGGCACACCCATTGATTTTCTATTCGCATATGCAAATGAGGGAGATACGCCGATTCACAAATGTACGTCCGTCCGACGCAGTGCGCGTAAAGTCCTACGTCCGGCGTAAAGTTATGCCCCATAAAGCAGGTGTAAGTCAGCAGCATCCATGCAAATGGCTGCACCAGGAAACACAAGCCGTCGTATTTTACGTAGTTTACGTAGGACGTGAATATGACTAGACGTAGGTTACGTTCACGCCGTAGGCAGTGATGCGGCGTATCTTAGGGAGTAGTTCTGACGTACTTCTGAGCATGCCCACTGGGGTGCGTCCACGGGATGGCACATGCGCATCCATTAGACGTATCTGTCTGAGACTCAGCCCATCATTTGCATGGGGTCACGCCTCATTTGCATGGCTCACGCCCACTTCCACTTACGACGACTTACGCCTAAGAAACCCAGCACAGATTTGGCAGCACTGGCTTTGTGAATCCAGTGCTTGCCTCTCTGCGCTACGTCAGCGTAGCGTAAAGGAGATACGCTACAGCGGCATAAATATGTGCCGATGTATGTGAATCCGGGCCATACAGTTTAAATGGGAAAGTGATATTTTCCATCACAACAAGGGGATTGAAGCATGTTGGAAAATTAATCATTTACCGTGGATATCTACACCCGGGTGGAAAGCGAGGAGCTTGACAACACAACCATCAAGACCAGTCATTGGGCTGTCCATGCTTACCAGACCCACCGCCATATGGTGTTTTGGGTCCACCAAATCCGGTAAGGGTATTTAATTCTTCTCTGATCGGATGGTGTTTTTGTTCCTGATGGAAATGTTATCCACGTGTATTTTACAAGGAACCACGCTTCATACCCGGTGTATATTTTGATGTTATTTCACTGTCACCCTTTAATGGACAATTTTTACTTTGTCTTTCGGGACACTTGCATTATTTGTGATTATTTTATTCACATATCATTGTTGATGGACTTATCATTGTGATTCTTTTTTGCACACTTGTGATTTATTTCACTATATTTACCTTTAGCACTCCTACTGCAGGGGGAGTGCTTCTTATTTCCTGTTTTAGAGGCGCTGCACTTTGTTTTCACATTTATTACATTTATCCTTTTGTTGTGGTGGCAGCCACTACAGATTCCACATACACTCTTATTGGATGAGCGCAGTATTTATTGTATATATATATATCAATACATATTTTGATATTCATGAAGATTCCTGATCACCTGATATTTGGAACTCTGAGGTCGCAAGAAGTAATTCCTCTTTAAGAGTATCCATCCGGCAGCCATCTTAAAAATTCTGGTAACCAGCAATCCAAACCAAGAGCTATTTTGGAATGGATAATTATGTCATGTTGATTTTATCTTGAATTCATTTGCGTTCTCTAAAATATTGAATTATTGAACGTTATACAATTTATAATTATTCTCCCGAATCAATAACCACCTTGTAGATTTTTCTGTAAAGATTCAATTTTTTATTATATTTTTATTTTCGCATAATTCCCATTGTTATTGACAAAACAAACGTCTAATTTATTTTACATTGTTAACCATTTACTTACCTGCAGTATAGTAACGGTTGGACGTGTGAAATACAGACGGTTCTGTTTAAAGTGGAGTTCCACCCATAAATATAACATTACATCAGTAGTTTTAAAAAAATGTCATTAGTCCTTTACGAAAAAAGATTTTTTTTTTAGATGCCTTCAAAGTGTTGTTGCTAGGCAGAATAGTTAATCTTCCCACTTCCTGCACCTAGGTGCTTAATGCTTCCTAACCTACACCGCACAGACTCCTGGGAATGTAGTGGGTGTAACTTTCCAGGAGTCTGTGCACTCCCCAGTCTCAAAGAATCATGTGACTTGGACAGCACAGGTGCTGAAACCTGATCTGACACTGCTTGTGCAGCACTGAGCATGTGCGAGATTTGCAAGGCTGAAATCCAGGAAGTCATACAGTCTGGCTTCATGATGCCCACACTTAAGATGGCCCCAGTCAATTTCTATTTTATAAAGTGTCTAAATGCTGTAACAACCTAACAAAACGGACCTTAGTTTACAGACTAACTTTACTAGAATACATTAAGCTTGTGTATTACAGGGGTATTTATATTTAAAAAGTGAAATTGTGGCCGGAACTCCGCTTTAAATTGTTATTTTCACAAGGTTATTGATTCTACCGAGAAGTTATCATGGTGGCATTACGCCAAAGGTACTACACTCCCATTTTGCGGGTGTGTCTACTGATATTCAAGATTTTTATGTAACGCAATCGCTATTTTAATTTCATGTAAACATTTGTTTTTGTCAACCAATAGGTCTCGTACACACGTCCGAGAATCTCCTCAGGAAAAACCCATTGTTTTCCCTGACGAGATTCTTGGCAAGAAACTCTTGCCGCCGGCGTGCACTGACTTTCTTTTCAAAAGAACCGCGATTCTCTTGAAAGGAAATAACGCGGTGATGCCATCGCGTATGACAAGCATGCGCTCGTCATATTTGATGCTGTCGCCGCCATCTTGCTTCACCCTACCTATGCCGTAGAAGCTACAGTGCATGCGTTGAAGTCATTTTGAGCATGAGCGGGTTTCCACGGCGACAGGCAAGTATAAACACTCTCGGGTTTCTCATCAGGAAACAGGCCGACAAGAATCTCGAAGAAAAAAAAGAGAGCAGGTTTTTCTCGTTGAGATTCTGGCCAGATTTCCAGATGAGAAACCTGAATGCCTCGTACACACGAACGGGAATCTCGGCAAGAAGCAGTTTTCTTGCTGGTTTTGCCGAGAAACCTGGGCGTGTGTACGAGGCCTTAGATGTAACTATTGCTTGACTGGTTGTGTATCTTAAAAATATCCTCGTGAAAAATTACTTATAATGAATACTGTGCGGGAAAACTGTCCTTAAAAAGCACAACAAATGTAATTATTGATCTGCCCATAGTTACACTTTTTTTTCCAATCAAATACTATTTATTTTATTTTCCAATTTACAACAAAAGAAGAACTCAAAACACACAAAACATTCCCACAAAACAAAAATAAAATAGTTAAACTTTAGTGCCGACATCATAACATTTCCAGGGATAAGAAGTGTTCTTTGAAAACTTTACACCACAAAGAGATCTGTCCAATCAGAGTCATGAACCATTTCACTGCCAGCTCCGTACATCGTAGTGAACTGTTTCTGCAGCCACTGGGATTGCGTGTGACACTGACGCCCGATTGGTCACACACATCCCCAGTACTGGCGCTTCCCCACCATATTTTCCTGGCCCCGCCTTCCCATCTGCAGACCCAGGACCGATGTTATTAGCTCTATCTGATTCCTCCAGCTCCAATTGCTGTATGGACTGTCTTTTTATTAACCTCCCTGGCGGGATGATTATTTCAGATTTTAGGTGCTGAAAGCGGTACAATTATTTTGCATGGAAATTTGGCGTTTTAGATTGTAGGCCTGCAATTCTTAGGAATAACTCACTTAAATCTGTCCAAACAAGAGTCTAGTAGACATCTCGGGTATGGTAAAGTTTGAAAAACAAAATCATAAATTAGAATATAATAAATAACTATAAATTATTATAACAAATAATAATGTAATTATAATAAAAAATATTCAAAAATGTAATCAAATTAAAAACACTGAAATTTGCTGAGTTGCAGAATTGTCGCTGTCATTACTTTTATTGTTTGATGACGAATTTCCCCACAAATCGCTATCGCTGCAAGTGATTCTAATTTATTATCGCTGTTTTCTAGCTGCTCTAAAAGCACTTTTGATGTAAAGGGACACTTGTTGGTTGCTATGGACAATCTCCAGTTTCCAGGCAGAAAGAACAGTTTTTATTATATAAAAGTGCATGTAGGACACTGGACAGACCACTAGGGACAAAGGGGGTGTGTAAGATTACAGTATACTGTATTTACTTTTTTTAATTTGGCACCGATCTCCTCCCCCGTGCGTCGTAACGTCGCAGGGAACGGAGCTCGGCGGCACACAGGCACTGTGAGAATCAAGCAAGGACACGGCTCAATCACACAACGGGGAGGCATCGCAGGATCCAGGGACAAGGTAAGTAACTCCCTGCCTGTGGACACTGCGAGGCGATCCCGAATCTGGTTCGGGGTTACCGCTTTTGGTTCTGAAATTCCACCCCGAGCCAGACTCGGGAATGTCACCAGGGGGGTTAATAAATATCCCCCAAATAGGATCAATTCCCAATAAATCCAACACAGATGGCTCCTCAGTGAAAAAAAACTGTTCCAATCATTCAATCTGGAAAAGATTCAAAACGGCTCCACCGCAATGAGCCACATAAACGGGGAGAGTGTGATACCGTTTTTATATAAAAGCTTTGCAGGGTAAAAGAGTGCATACAGGCAAGTACACACACAGCTATGAATGGAGGCAGCGGCCGGGTTTATCACAGTGGGCAGTATACACCCCGGCATTCAATACACCCCGGCATGCAATATACACCCGGCATGCAATATACACCCCGGCATGCAATATACACCCCGGCATGCAATATACACCCCGGCATACAATATACACCCTGGCATACAATATACACCCCGGCATACAATATACACCCCGGCATACAATATACACCCTGGCATACAATATACACCCCGGCATACAATATACACCCCGGCATGCAATATACACCCCGGCATGCAATATACACCCCGGGATGCAATATAAACCCTGGCATGCAATATACACCCCGGCATGCAGTATACACCCCGGCATGCAATATACACCCCGGCATGCAATATACACCCCAGCATGCAATATACACCCCAGCATGCAATATAAACCCCGGCATGCAATATACACCCCGGCATGCAATATACACCCCAGCATGCAATATACACCCCGGCATGCAATATACACCCCGGCATGCAATATACACCCCGGCATGCAATATACACCCCGGGATGCAATATAAACCCTGGCATGCAATATACACCCCGGCATGCAGTATACACCCCAGCATGCAATATACACCCCAGCATGCAATATACACCCCGGCATGCAATATACACCCCGGCATGCAATATACACCCCGGCATGCAATATACACCCCGGCATGCAGTATACACCCCGGGATGCAATATAAACCCTGGCATGCAATATACACCCCGGCATGCAATATACACCCCGGCATGCAATATACACCCCGGCATGCAATGTACACCCTGGCATGCAATATACACCCCGGCATGCAATATACACCCCGGCATGCAATATAAACCCCGGCATGCAATATACACCCCGGCATGCAATATAAACCCCGGCATGCAATATAAACCCCGGCATGCAATATACACCCTGGCATGCAATATACACCCCGGCATGCAATATACACCCCGGCATGCAATATACACCCCGGCATGCAATATACCCCCCGGCATGCAATATACACCCCAGCATGCAATATACACCCCGGCATGCAATATACACACCGGCATGCAATATACCCCCTGGCATGCAATATACACCCCAGCATGCAATATACACCCCGGCATGCAATATACACACCGGCATGCAATATACACCCCGGCATGCAATATACACCCCGGCATGCAATATACACCCCGGCATGCAGTATACACCCAGGCATGCAATATACACCCCGGCATTTTTCCTGATTGAATTGAACACAATTTTTTCACTAAGAAGACATCTGTGTTGGATTTATTGGGAATTGATCCTATTTGGGAGAGATTGTGGGCCAGATTCAGAAAGATCAGCGGATCTTTCTGCTGGCGTAACGTATCTTATTTACGTTACGCCGCCGCAAGTTTTTCAGGCAAGTGCTTTATTCACAAAGCACTTGCCTGTAAAGTTGCGGCGGCGTAGCGTAAATCGCCCATTGGAATTCAAATTCGGCGGGTAGGGGGCGTGTATCTTTTAAATGATGCGCGTCCCCATGCCGAACGAACTGCGCATGCGCCGGCCGCGACTGAATCCCAGTGCACATGCTCCAAATGACGTTGGCAATTCATCATGCTTTCGACGTGTACGTAAATTACGTCCATCCGTATTCACGAACGACTTACGCAAACTACAAAAACAAACTCAAATTTTGTCGCGGGAACGACGGCCATACTTAACATTGGCTGCGCCTCATAGACCCAGGGGTAACTATACGCCGGAAAAAGCCGAACGCAAGCGACATAAAAAAAAGTGCCGGGCGGTCGTTCGTTTCTGAATCGGCGGAACTCCTCATTTGCATATTCCTTGCGTAATAATACGGAAGCTCCACCTAGCGGCCAGCCTGGAATTGCAGCCTAAGATCCGACGGTGTAAGTCACTTACACCTGTCGGATCTTAGGGAGATCTATGCGTAACCTGATTCTATGAATCAGGCGCATAGATACGACCGTCGGAACCCAGAGATACGACGGCGTATCAGGAGATACACCATCGTATCTCTTTCTGAATCCGGCCCTGTATTAAGAAGGATCCTGAGAGAATCTTTATATGCCTGAAGGTCAACTATGGCCGCTTAAATCTGGTGAGCGCATTTTGATTGTCACTTCGGGTGAAGCACTTTAATATGCACGTTGCACTTTCTGAGAGCGCGGTGGTTGGAGCTTAAATCTGGAACACAGCAATCTCGCTACCAGATCTACATTTGCAATTATTTATACTTTTTTTTTTGGATCTGCGTTTTTTTTTTATATATAATTTATTGGTGTTTATATGTACATTATTTACACTTGTTGCGCCCTTTTGTACCTTTCTTTCATAATTTACACAGTAATCAGTGTATTTTTATAGCACTGTTTGCTGTATAAAGGTCAATGGTCCCAAAATAGTGGCAAAAGTGTCCGATGTGTCCACGACAATATTGCAGTCACATTAAAAAAAATTAATCGCAGATCAATGCCATTACTAGTAAAATAATAATAATAATACTAATAATAATAATAATAAATTCCATAAATCTATCGGGTGCCAACAGTTGTAACCTCAAGTTTTTTTTAAATGAAATTTAATACGTTTTTTTTTGTTTTGAGAAATGTCATTTTTTCTGCATGTTCTATGCATGCTACAGATGCGCCACTTTACAGGCAGTCTGAGGGGACCCCCAGGCACTATGGGGGTAATAAACAAAAGGGATATGCCGGCGTATCTACTGATACGCCGTCGTATCTCTGTTTCTATCTATGGAACTGATCCACATTATCAGTTTACCATAGATAGACAGAAGATCCGACATGTGTAATTGAATTACACTGTCGGATCTTAAGGATGCAATTCTAGGCCGGCCGCTAGGTGGCGAGGCCATTGCGGCCGGCTTAGAATATGCAAATTAACACTTACGGCGATCCACGAACGTCGCGCTAAATCTACGTCGTTTACGTCGAGTTAAGCCGCGTAAAAATAGGGCTGAGTCCTATTTGACTAAGCCCTATTAAGTATGGCCGTCGTTCCCGCGTCAACATTTTCAACTCTACGTCGTTTGCGAAAGACGTTCGTGAATGGCGCTGGACGCCATTTACGTTAACGTCTAAGCAAATGGCGTCGGAGCGACGTCAGTTAGCGCAATGCGCGTCGAGTAAGTTACCCGACGGAGCATGCGCAGTACGTCCGGCCCAGGAGCGAGCCTAATTTAAATGGGAATCGCCCATTTGTATTAGGAACGCCTTGCGCCGGACGGATTTAAGTTACACCGCCGCAAATTTCCAGGAAAGTGCTTTGTGGATCGGCACCTAACTTGGGAGATTTGCGGAAGTGTAACTTAACTCTGAAAAGTTAAGTTGCGCTCGGCGGCTGTGGATCTGGCCCTATATTTAGCCACTTGCCAACCAGCCAAAGTATATATACTGCAGCAGGTCGGCTCTTTTGTGAGAGACGACATACCTGTATGTAATTTCGTGCAACAGATCCAGAGCGTGCCCCGGCGACAGTGCGGGAGCCGACATGAATACCCGGCAGCTGCGATGTCCCCCTGCCACCCATGGGGGCAGAATGTGCGATTTGCCTATGTAAATAAGGCATATCCCTGTTCTGACAGGAGAGTAGAGAGATATCTGTTGTTCCTAGTGATCAGGAACAACAATCTATCTTTACTCCCTGTTAGTCCATTCCCCTCATAGATAGAAAGCACCTCCCTAGGGAACACTTAACCCTTTGATCACCGCTAGTGTTAACCCTCCTGCCAGTGCCATTTATACAGTGATCCGTTTTTTAGCACTGATCACTGTATTGGTGTCTCTGGTCCCCAAAAAGTGTGACTTAAGCCCTGTACACATGATCGCTTTGTCCGAAGAAAACAGACCGATGGACAGCTTTCATCGGACAAACCGATCGTGTGTGGGCCCCATCGGTTTGTTTGTTTTCCATTGGTGAAAAAAATAGAACATGTTTTAAATTTTTCCTATGGATAAAAAAATGATTGAAAAAAAAACGATCGTCTGTGTGGAAGTCCATCGGTCAAAAATCCACGCATGCTCAGGATCAAGTCGACGCATGCTCGGAAGCATTGAACTTCATTTTTCTCAGCACGTCGTGGTGTTTTACGTCACTGCGTTTTGGTATGGTCAGATTTTTGACTGATGGTGTGTAGGCAAGACTAATGAAAGTCAGCTTCATCGGATATCCAACGAAAAAATCCATCGCATTAGATCGTGTGTACGAGGCTTTAGGGACAGATTTGTCCGCTGCAATGTGGCATTCCTGCTTAAAAAAATTAATAATTAATTACTGATCCCCATCATTACTAATAAAAACAAAAAAAATCCCTAAATCTTTCCCGTACGTTGTAGACGCTATAACTTTTGCGCAAACCAATCAATATACGCTTATTGGAAATGTTTTTACCAAAAATATGAAGAAGAATGCGTATTGTTTTTTACATTTTTTATTGGATTTATTATAGCAGAAAGTAAAGAAATATATTTGTATATAAAAAACACACTGTAAATAAAAGAAAAACACACAAAACAAATGTTAAAGCCCCCAGTTCCCACATACATGCACATCATGCAAATGGCAGCTTCAGGTGCGGTTATGTAGGAAAACACCAATCACACCACACATATCGCTGCACACACCAGAGGGAGAGGAATGACTCTAGGGACATCATTCATGGAGAACTTCTTATGCCGCGTACACACCAGAGAAAAATGCAATTTTTTTTTAATTGGTCATTAACCACTTAAGCCCCGGACCAATACGCTGTCTAAAGACCCAAGGTGTTTTTACAATTTGTCACTGCGCTGCTTTAACTGGTAATTGCGCGGTCATGCAATGTTGTACCGAAACGAAATTTGCGTCCTTTTCTTCCCACAAATAGAGCTTTCTTTTGATGGTATTTGATTGCCTATGCGATTTTTATTTTTTGCGATATAAACGGAAAAAGACCGAAAATTTTGAAAACAAAAGATTTTTCTTATAACAAAAAGTAAAAAATATCGAATAAACTCAATTTTAGTCAAACATTTAGGCCAAAATGTATTCAGCCACATGTCTTTTGTAAAAAAAAATGCAATAAGCGTATATTTATTGGTTTTCGCAAAAATTATAGCGTCTACAAACTAGGGTACATTTTCTGGAATTTACACAACTTTTATTTTATGACTGCCTATCTCATTTCTTGAGGTGCTAAAATGGCAAGGCAGTACAAAACCCCCCCAAATGACCCCATTTTGGAAAGTAGACACCCCAGGGAAACTGCTGAGAGGCATGTTGAGTCCATTGAATATTTTTTTTTTTTGTCCCAAGTGATTGAATAATGACAAAAAAATAAAAATAAAAAAAAAATTACAAAAAGTTGTCACTAAATGATATATTGCTCACACATGCCATGGTTATATGTGGAATTGCACCCCAAAATACATTCTGCTGCTTCTCCTGAGTACGGGGATACCACATGTGTGGGACTTTTCGGGAGCCTAGCCGCGTACGGGACCCCGAAAACCAAGCACCGCCTTCAGCATTTCTAAGGGCGCAAATTTTTGATTTCACTCCTCACTACCTATCACAGTTTCGAAGGCCATAAAATGCCAAAATAGCACAAAACCCCCCCCAAATGACCCCATTTTGGAAAGTAGACACCCCAAGCTATTTGCTGAGAGGCATGTCGAGTCCATGGAATATTTTATATTTTGACACAAGTTGCGGGAATATGACAAACTGATTTTTTTTTGCACAAAGTTGTCACTAAATGATATATTTCTCACACATGCCATGGTTATATGTGGAATTGCACCCCAAAATACATTCTGCTGCTTCTCCTGAGTACGGGGATACCACATGTGTGGGACTTTTTGGGAGCTTAGCCGCGTACGGGACCCCGAAAACCAATCACCACCTTCAAGATTTCTAAGGACATAAATTTTTGATTTCACTCCTCACTACCTATCATAGTTTTGAAGGCCATACAATGCCAAGATGGCACACAACCCCCCCAAATGACCCCATTTTGGAAAGAAGACACCCCAAGCTATTTGCTGAGAGGCATGTTGAGTCCATGGAATATTTAATTTTTTTTGCCCTAAGTGATTGAATATTGACCAAAAAAATAAATAAAAAATAAATTACAAAACGTTGTCACTAAATGATATATTTCTCACACATGCCATGGTTATATGTGGTATTGCACCCCAAAATACATTCTGCTGCTTCTCCTGAGTACGGGGATACCACATGTGTGGGACTTTTTGGGAGCTTAGCCGCGTACGGGACCCCGAAAACCAATCACCACCTATCACCAAACTGTGATAGGTAGTGAGGAGTGAAATCAAAAATTTACACCCTTAGAAAGCCTGAAGGCGGTGATTGTTTTTTGGGGTCCCGTACGCGGCTAGGCTCCCAAAAAGTCTCACACATGTGGTAGCCCCGTACTCAGGAGAAGCAGCAGAATGTATTTTGGGGTGTAATTCCACATATGGGGGGAGTATGTTTTGCGCGTGGGTGTAAGCGTTACTGGCACTAACTAGCTACCTAGCGGCACCAGCGACACTAATACAGCGATCAGAAAAATGATCGCTTAGTGATGCTGGCAATAGGGGGGTGACAGGGTTAACTCTAGGGGCAATCAGGGGTTAAAACCTTTATTAGAAAATGTATGGGGGTACCTAACGCTATAAAAACCTAGCGGGCGAACCTCAAAAAATAACTAGCTACCTAGCGGCACTAATACAGCGATCAGAAAAATGATTGCTTAGTGACGCTGGTAATAGGGGGTAAAAGGGTTAACTCTAGGGGCAATCAGGGGTTAAAACCTTTATTAGAAAATGTATGGGGGTACCTAACGCTATAAAAACCTGGCGGGCGAACCTCAAAAAATAACTAGCTACCTAGCGGCACCAGCGACACTAATACAGCGATCAGAAAAACGATCGCTTAGTGACGCTGGCAATAGGGGGTGAAAGGGTTAACTCTAGGGGCAATCAGGGGTTAAAACCTTTATTAGAAAATGTATGGGGGTACCTAACGCTATAAAAACCTGGCGGGCGAACCTCAAAAAATAACTAGCTACCTAGCGGCACCAGCGACACTAATACAGCGATCAGATAAATGATCGCTTAGTGACGCTGGCAATAGGGGGTGAAAGGGTTAACTCTAGGGGCAATCAGGGGTTAAAACCTTTATTAGAAAATGTATGGGGGTACCTAACGCTATAAAAACATGGCGGCGAACCTAAAAAAAAACTAGCTACCTAGTGGCACGAGCGACACTAGTACAGCGATCAGAAAAACGATCGCTTAGTGACGCTGGCAAAAGGGGGGGGAAAGGGTTAACTAGGGGGTGATCAAGGGGTTAAAAGTGTTAGGTCCAGTGTAGCCCCCTACCCCCCCCCCAATAAAGGTTTTAACCCCTTGATCACCCCCTAGTTAACCCTTTCACCCCCCTTTTGCCAGCGTCACTAAGCGATCGTTTTTCTGATCGCTGTATTAGTGTCGCTCGTGCCGCTAGGTAGCTAGTTTTTTTTGAGGTTCGCCGCCATGTTTTTATAGCGTTAGGTACCCCCATAAATTTTCTAACGCTATAAAAACATGGCGGCGAACCTAAAAAAAAAACTAGCTACCTAGTGGCACGAGCGACACTAATACAGCGATCAGAAAAACGATCGCTTAGTGACGCTGGAAAAAGGGGGGTGAAAGGGTTAACTAGGGGGTGATCAAGGGGTTAAAACCTTTATTGGGGGGGGGGCTATCCTGGACCTAACACTAACTGCCTGACACTAACTGCCTGTCACACTGAAACTAAATGCAGTGATCAGTAAATGATCACTGCAATTTAGTGACGGTGTGACAGGGGGGGGCTGGTGGGGGCGATCGGGGGGTGACCGGGGGGGGGATCGTAAGCCTATGTGTCTGTGTGTCAGTGTAGTGCTTGTGTACTCACTGTGTGATGTCTCCGCTCCTCCGCCGGACGAAAATACCGGCGGGAGGAGCGGTGACATCACTTCCTCCTCTGCCTGTGTTTACAATGCAGGCAGAGGAGGGCGGGGGAGGAAGCTGATTGGCTGGGGAGCGATCCGGAGGGGGCGGACAAAAACGAACTGCCGCCCCCGCATCCCGGATCGCTCCTGAAGATTACCGACCCGCGCCATGTACCGGGGGGGGTCCCGATCGGACCCCCGACCCCCGTCAAGCAAGGCACGTACAGGTACGTTGATGTGCCTGTCCGTGCCATTCTGCTGACGTATATGTACATGAGCGGGTCGGGAACTGGTTAAAAACGGTTGTGTGCAGGCTCCAGAGCATTTTTCTAGTCGAGAAAAATGGGCATTAAAAATTTAGAACATGCTCTATTTTTTCTCGTCGTGAAAAACAGTCGTGTGTACGATTTAACGACGGGGAATAAAACGCGCATGCTCAGAAGCAAGTTATGAGATGGGAAATTAGCATAATCAGCCCAAAGGGTGGCGCCATTCGAATGGAACTTCCCCTTTATAGTGCCGTCATCCGTGTTGTACGTCACCGCGCGATGCTCGAGCATTTTTTTTCACAATCGTGTGTATGCAAGGCAGGCTTGAGAGGAATCACGTCGAGAAAAACTTTGTTTTTTTGTTTCCATGACATGAAAAACGGTCGTGTGTACGCGGCATTAAACTGATGATCTGGAAAGACTTTTAAAAGCGTCACCTATGGGCAATTTTTGGTACTGAAGTTTGTCACCATTTCACAAGCACATGCGACTTTTAAACCTTGACATGTTTGGTATCTAGATTCAAGGCAGAAACATCAAATGTTATATCTGGCCAAGAAATTGGGTAATATATTGTTTTTGTGTGACCTAAAATTACCTTTAATGTATTTTTACAGAAAACATGCATTTGATAAACAGCTGCGCTAATATCCTGTGACATAAAAAAAAGCAAATACCACCATTGTATTCTCTAGGGTCTCTGTTTTCAGAAAATAAACAATGTTTGGGGGTTTTAAGTAATCATCTGGCCTAAAATGTGAATTTATCCATGTGCATAAAAAGACAAAAACAACTCTGACAGTGAAAGAAACAACATCAGCAATGTATAAAATTATTATGAAAACTATAGTAACAACTAATGGCTTAAAGCGGGGGTTCACCCTATCGACAGGAAAAAAAAAAAAAAATTTTCTTTTACCTTTAAATCAGGCACTGTAGCGCGAGCTACAGTATGCCTGTCCCGAATTTTTTTCCCCCATACTCACCTTGTAGTCGTCCATCGAAGATACCGGGGAATGGGCGTGCCTCTGGAGACGGATAATGATTGACGGCCGGCTCTGGCGCGTCACGCTTCTCCGGAAATAGCCGAAATAGGCTTGGTCTTCACGACGCGTGCGCATAGCCTGTGCGCACGCGCCGTGAAGAGCCGAGACCTACTCCGGCTGTCTTCGGGGAGAGTGACGTGCCAGAGCCGGCCGTCAATCATCCTCCCTCTCCATAGGCACGCCCATTCCCCGCGGGAGCCGAAATCTACGATGGACGACTACGAGGTGAGTACGGGGTTAAAAAAATCGGGACAGGCATACTGTAGCTCGCGCTACAATGCCTGTCTCGATGGTAACATCATGTGGGTCAGGGTGAACTACCGCTTTAAGAAGAAAACCCACCATATTACTCAACCGAGTTCCAACTCAACCCCTCCAAGAAAATGGACCCCACTTCCTCCCACCCAGGTGCCGGTTGGATCTCCTTTACCTTGTGTAGATATCTCCTTCTGAGATCCTCATGATATAAAACAAATGTACAACACTCTCTATGTGACACCGGTGCCACATAGAATGTCAGGGACCACCATGTCAGGGACCACCATGTCAGGGACCACCATGTCAGGGACCACCATGTCAGGGACCACCAGTGCAGAGCGGGATTATTATCAGTTATTACTTGTATATACACAGCAGGGATCTCCCGCGGTGTCCGATATTGTTATATGAGAACACTGACCAATGATGCCCCACCCCCACCATTATGATTGACAGCGCACTGTTCTTATAACTTCGGGGGTGGGACATCAGCATTGGTGTTCTTGTATACTATACCTGACACAGTGTGACATCCCTGCTGTGTCATACAATTACTGATGATAATCCCGCTCTGCACAGAGATAGCAGGCAGGGGCGGGGGTGGTGCAGAGGGGGCAGGAATAGAGTGAAGGGGAATGGATTGGAGGTGAAGTGGAGGGGCGGTGACTGGCAGGAGCAGAGGAGGAGGAGGGAGGATAGAGGAGAAGGAGGACACCTCCTCCATGAGCGGCACAGACCGGGGGCTGTGAGAGCCCCTCCGCCCACAACATGTCTGCTTCCTTCTGCTCGGCTTTCAGAGGACTACAAGGGGGCGTGTCAGACCGCTGGCTGAGCTCAGGGGAGGGAAAGCAGCCAGCAGTCATACAAACAGGAAGTCAGCAGGCAATAAAGTTTTTTCAGCAAGTTCAGCAGCCTATTACAGGGGAACTACAGAGCTCAGAAGAACATGGATGGCAACGTGGGTGAATGTAGGAGATCAGAAACAAGGACATGGAAACAAAATTTGTCCGGAGTTCTGCTTTAAGGTTTAAACCACCATATGAATGAAAACTGACCGTTGTAAGAACCCCCGGCAGTGTTATATGGTGTTTCCCATCCCCCTCCAAATAGCTTGGCCTTCTAAAGGAAGTATAATAAAACAGATCTACTGGGAGGGTCAACAGGTAATAAAGGGGAAACTTGGGAAAAACAAAAACATGAATAACAGATTGCACCATTTATGGAATTAGTTACACTTTAGTGCCTACATCATAACATTTCCAGGGATAAGAAGTGTTCTTTACAAACTTTACCCCAAAAAGAGATCTGTCCAATCAGAGTCATTAAAGTGAACCCCATTCAGAGGAATTTCAGCCTCCTAGTGAAAGTATGAGTACTGTTGAATGAATCCCATAAACAGCAGCAACTCAGTGTTGTAAGTCCTACACCAGCTTGGGAAGTTGCTTTCTCACTGAACAGAGACTTCTCCCTGGCTGGTGTCCCAACTACAGACCTGCCTGTAAAGCTGTCATCTATGAGAGGAGATGAAACATGGAAAGGAAGCATTGATGGTGAAGAGGGAGGTGGGATATGTAATGGGAGGTGTGGACAAGGTGGGCTTAGCTGGGGCCTCAAGCCTGGCTGATGAAGTATCAACAGTCAGAAGAATTTGGAATGAGCTTTCATAATTTGGAAGGTTCGGCAAGATGCCACTTGACCACTAGTCTTTGTACGGCGGCAGTGTTGGTCATGTATTAGCTCAGGATCTGTCAATGAAGAAAACATTTGGGATCACAGCTCAGTTAGTGAATGATGAAATACATTACATGTTCAGACAAAGCTCCATGAAAAAAAGGTAAACAGGGAGCTGCGGTGGCTCAACGCGATTGGCACTGCGCTGACAAGCCATTCACCTCTGCAGCTAGAGGTTCGGATCCCGGTCTCAGCTACATGTGAATTGAGTTTGGTGGTCTCAGCCTGGCTCCCAGTGGGTGTGCTATGCAAGGTAAGCCTGCGCTTAGTACGCCCACCCCCCTCCCACAAAAAAAACACCACACTTACACACACTCGAAATTGGGGTAACATGCACGCACTTTGACCACGCGGTCTCTAAAAAGAGAGGCGAAGGACTAACGGGGCTGGTTGAGCGGGCTAGATCCTCTCGATCCCTTATAGGGAGTCCCTCTGCCCCGTTGGGCTTCAAAGCGGAGCAGGTAGGGCGGGCTGTGTGGGAGGACCCCCTCACACACCCATCATTGCCACCCGGGGCTTGAAGAACGGTGGCAGATTGCCTCTGGGGGAGGCCTGCCTACTCCCAACTCCTGCGGTCCGGCTCCTCTCTCAAGTACACGCACAAAACAAAAAAAGGTAAAAACATTTAAGTCATGGGTGCTTATCTAAAAAAAATATCAAAAGGTAAAATATTTGCAGGCCATCAGACACACACTGTGTCTGATGGAGATAAGAACGAAACTCAAAGGCCCAGATTCTTAAAGGACTTACGACAGCGCAGCGCCATGTACGCCGTCGTATCTATGCGTCCGATTCTTAGAATCAGTTACGCCGTCGGATCTTAACTGCATATTTTTTTTTTAGACCGCTAGGTGGCGCTTCCGTCGAATTCCGCATTGAGTATGCAAATTAGCTAGATCCGCAAATTCCCGAACGTAAGCACAGCCGGCGCAGTAAAGTTACGATGTTTACGTTAGGCTTTTCCCGGTGTATAGTTGCCCCTGCTATATGAGGTGCAGCCAATGTTAAGTATGGCCGTAGTTCCCGCATCGAAATTTGAAAAAGTTACGTCGTTTGCGTAAGTCGTCTGTGAATGGGGCTGGACAACATTTACGTTCACGTCGAAACCAATGACGTCCTTGCGGCATACTTTGGAGCAATGCACACTGGGAAATTCCTCGGACGGCGCATGCGCCGTTACGCAAAAACTTCAATCACGTTGGGTCACAGTAGTTTAACATAAAGTATTGTGACTGTGTGGGGTAGGGGTTGGGTAATGTACGTTTAATCTGTTGTTATTAAGAATGGAATATTTGTATTGTATTAATAATGAAAATCAATAAAGACATTTTGGGAAAGAAAAAAAAAAAGCTTTGTCACATTCAGAGCATTAAAATGGCTTCTCTCTAGTGTGAATCCTCTGGTGTGTGATAAGATGTGATGTCTGTGTAAAAGCTCTGCCACATTCAGAACATTGATATGGTTTCTCTTCAGTGTGAATCCTCTGGTGTGTGATAAGGGTTGACTTACATGTAAAAGTTTTGCCACATTCAGAACACTGATATGGTTTCTCTCCAGTGTGAATCCTCTGGTGTGTCATAAGGGTTGACTTATGTGTAAAAGCTTTGCCACATTCAAAACACTGATATGGTTTCTCTTCAGTGTGAATCCTCTGGTGTGTGATAAGGGTTGACTTACATGTAAAAGTTTTGCCACATTCAGAACACTGATATGGTTTCTCTCCAGTGTGAATCCTCTGGTGTGTCATAAGGGTTGACTTCTGTGTAAAAACTTTGCCACATTCAGAACACTGATATGGTTTCTCTTCAGTGTGAACCCTCTGGTGTATGATAAGATGTGACTTTCATGTAAAAGCTTTGTCACATTCAGAACACTGATATGGCTTCTCTCCAGTGTGAACCCTCTGATGTATAATAAGATCACTATTGGTTGTAAAAGCTTTGTCACATTCAGAACATTGATATGGCTTCTCTCCAGTGTGAAACCTCTGGTGTATGATAAGATGAGACTGAAATGTAAAAACAGTGTCACATTCAGAACACTGATATGACTTCACTCCATTATAAACCTTCTGGTGTGTGATACGTTTTTCCTCCATTGTAAATCTTTATCACATTCCAACCAAGAAATATCTTCTGAAATGACTCCTCTTATGTATACATGGGTTGGACTTTACTGTAAAGCCATTGTCACTTCCAGAACACTGAAATTACTTCTCTCCTGTTGTCCTCTGAGGCGGGATCGATGTTGAAGAGGATTCAGAACAACATTTAGAACACGGATATGACTTGTGTCCTGTGTGAATCCTCCAGTGAATTGTGATAAAGACTTTCAGTCACTTCAGACACCCATATGGCTTCACTTCCCATGTGACTTTGTTGTATTGATGAAGTCCAACATGACAGAAAACTTGGTTCCTCAATCCACCTGTACAGAAAAAAAAGTCAGAATTCTATAAAAAGGGCTGAATAAAGTTGTTTTCTTTTTAACATTCATTATTACATGTATCTAATATATAGAAACAATATATACAATATTATTTTACAGAGGACAATATCTTATTCCCATTGGCTGATAAAATGTACATTTTATTACAATTTCCAGCGGGAGAATCTCATTCAGAGAAATGTGCTGCATAGTGACGGAGGAATGTTCTTGGGTTCAGATTTGTGGGGACTTTAGGCAAGCCGTCTAAAGATCCAAAACATTGCAGAAATTTATTGCAAACCTCATTGAAATCAATAGGAGGCGAATCTTGAAAATCAATTCTCTGCATTTTCAAAGCGATTAATTATTCCTAATGATCTTCCTCACCCTTCAGAGATGTGGTGAGATCTTCCTTCCCTTTGATCTCAGTAACCCTGGAAATCCACAGAGACATTTCAGTGGGATAGAAGATCTCACCACGTTTATAAGGTGAATGAGTAGTGATATTTTATATAAAGCTTTAGAAAGGAGGGTCATGTGTAGAGGAAAAGCTGAAGAGTCATCTCTCAGGTGTATTCTGGGTAGATGTTTGGTAAGTCTTTAAATTTCTCTCCACAAAGGGAACAGCAGATATTATATATATTTATATACACTCCACTCTAAAAAAGTTCTGGAGCTTGTTTGGGGTGATTGTTGCACATAGGGCAGCCCAGTCAAAATGAATGGTCTACCCTATGCGTTACGAGTGAGTGCGACACCCGAGTGACTCCATCCACTCCCTCCTATGTTCTTCTTTAAAGCTGGCCATAAACTATGTAATCTGTACAATGTCCTTTAGATGTCCCATCATCAGATTGTATAGTGTATGGTGATCATTACAGAACCCAGGACACACTTCTCCTGATTACAATATTACAGCTCTATCCACATTGGCTGTTATCTGATCGCTCACCTCCTGCACACTCTGTCAAATGAACGATCTATAGCTGTGTATTTAGTGAGAATGGTGATCACAAATTGCATAGGAAAAACATGCACCTGATGAGGTGGGTGGAAGGGGGGAGGGGAGATGGTGCAGGGTGTGTTCAGGAAGTAAAGGAGAAGTGATTATACAGCGAGCTGGACACTGAGGTAAGGGGGGTGTAAGATAAAGAGAAATACGTACATTAATGGTATATTGGTACATAGGGGGGGCTGGGATTTAGGGGGGGACTTATCCTTAAATAGCTTGATTCACGTAGGGCGGCGTATGTTTCAGCTGGCGTAGCGTATCGTATCGTATTTACGCTACGCCGCTGTAAGTCAGAGAGGCAAGTGCTGTATTCACAAAGTACTTGCCTCCTAAGTTACGGTGGCGTAGCGTAAATGGGCCGGCGTAAGCGCGCCTAATTCAAATTGTGAAGAGGTGGGCGTGTTTTATGTAAATAAACCATGACCCCACGTAAATGACGTTATGAACGAACGGCGCATGCGCTGTCCGTGGACGTATCCCAGTGTGCATGCTCCAAATTACGGCGCAAGGACTTATTGGTTTCGACGACTTACGCAAACGACGTAAAAATTTCTAAATTTGACGCGGGACCGACTGCCATACTTAACATTGGCTAGGCCAGCTTTTTGTTTGGCTAACTTTACGCCTGAAAACGCCTTACGTAAACGGCGTATCTTTACTGCGACGGGCAAATGTACGTTCGTGAATAGGCGTATCTCGCTGATTTACGCATTCTAGGCGTAAATCAGCGTTCACGCCCCTAGCGGCCGGCCTAAGTAGAAAGCTAAGATACGACGGCGCAGGCCGTTGTATCTTAGCTAGATTTAAGGCCTCGTACACATGACCGAACATGTCCGGTGAAACTGGTCCGCTGACCAGTTTCAGCGGACATGTTCGGTCATCTGTACGTCCGACCGGACAATTTTTCGGTGGATCGGACAGGTTTCCAGCAGACAAATGTTTCTTAGCATGCTAATAAACATGTCCGCTGGAAGCCTGTCCGTCGGACATGTTCGGTCGTCTGTACATACTCACCGTACATGTCCGCTTGGCCGAAAGCCCTCGCATGCGTCAAAGTGATTCGACGCATGCGTGGAAGCATTGAACTTCCAGGGCCGCGCACGTCGCCGCGTCATTGTCACGGTGACGGCGCGGCCACGTCACCACGTATCGTGTCCGCGCGAATTTCTGTTTGATGGTGTGTACAACCATCAGACAGAAATCTCCCGGCGGACCATTTTCAGCGGACAGTCCGTCCGTGTGTATGAGGCCTAAGTGTATCTCAATTTGAGAATACACTTAAAGATACAACGGCTTAGATTCAGAGTTACGACGGCATATCTACTGATTCGCCGGATTAACTCTTTCTGAATATGGCCCTAAGTCAGCAGTGTGAGGGGGTGCAGTGTTTGGGATGCACAGTGTTTATAGATTAGTGAGGGGGAGGGGTGAAAGGACGCAGTGAGGTGCTGGGACTATAAAGACCGCTCTTGGACAGATTGTCTGGTGAGGTCTAATGACCACAAAGCTACAATGTAAAATGTCCCAGAAGGGGGCGCTCTGTCGGGGGGGACAGAGAAGAGCGATCTGGAGATCTGACCTCGGAAGGAACAGTAATGGGAGGTGTACTGTAGATCTGCTTCATTGCCGGGTTCACCTCCATTACCACCAACAAGTGATCTTCCATATACCAGCAAAGACAAGTGTGACCCCAAATCTCATCCAGTCACCTTACATGAGAACATGTCCCCCCATCCCCCATCCTGTGTCAGGGTGCAGAAGGAGGATCTAGTCTGCCGGTCTGTAGTAAGTATGGTGGAGAGGAGGGGGAGGGGTATTAGGAAGGTCATGTATGTCAGCTGTGCTGGATCATTAGAGGCCCCAGACCTGCAATCCGGACAGTTCAGTGTACAGACAGAGGGGGGATTTACTAAATAGGATGTTCAAAGAAATTTCCCCCAGAGATCAGTGAATGTGGTGAAATGTCACTTTGTAATGAATATCCAATCACATGCAAAGAAATAAAACACATGGAGTTTTACTTACACGTGATTGGATGATGGAAGTCAGCAGAGCTCCGCCCCATTCACTGACCCCTTGTCTACCAATGTACATTCTTTATCCTTCTGGTATTCAAAAGGTTAATAGAGAAAAGAGCTTTGTATTATTCTCAGCCAGTGATTGGCCGTCATGTAGAAGTGATCGGGACAGCTGGAGAACCGGCCAATCACAATACAGACAATGTGTCACCCCTCCCCCCTGCTATTTCCTGCCGTGTTTCCTCTGGGAGGTCCAAGATGGTGATTGTCAGGTAGGAGGAGCTTGGTGAACATCCCATCCCCCGATATCCTCTGTCATGAATGACAAGAATTGTGTCACCTCCGGGGTCACCGCTGTCATTCCCGACTACTGTAGCTGGTCATGTACAACACAATATATAGAGTAGAGGGGTCAGCACTACTGTAATGTACAACACAATATATAGAGTAGAGGGGTCAGCACTATTGTAATGTACAACACAATATATAGAGTAGAGGGGTCAGCACTATTGTAATGTACAACACAATATATAGAGTAGAGGGGTCAGCACTACTGTAATGTACAACACAATATATAGAGTAGAGGGGTCAGCACTATTGTAATGTACAACACAATATATAGAGAAGAGAGGTCAGCACTATTGTAATGTACAACACAATATATAGAGTAGAGAGGTCAGCACTATTGTAATGTACAACACAATATATAGAGTAGAGAGGTCAGCACTATTGTAATGTACAACACAATATATAGAGTAGAGTGGTCAGCGCTATTGTAATGTACAACACAATATATAGAGTAGAGGGGTCAGCACTATTGTAATGTACAACACAATATATAGAGTAGAGGGGTCAGCACAATATTATAGTCATAGTGCCCCTTATACTGCTGGTCAGGGGGGACAAATGATTTGGGTCTGTGGTCAGCAGGATGAAAACAATGTTCAGCCATAGTGGTCAGTGGGAGGAGTCTGATGTTACAGACTATGGTATCGGGGTACAGGGATGTGGGGGGTCAGACAACACACGGGGTATCACCTTCTGTTGTATATCCACAGAAATCACCCAGCACGCTGGCAGATTGTCAGGAGGACCCCAAGTTCCCACCCCAGACAGGGGTAACAGCTGTATAACAGCACACACACTCTATTATCCCACCACTGCCACACACATGACAAGGAGGGAAGCCCCACGGGAACTAGAAAACCAGGAGAGGACCTTGTTTGGTGGAGGAGGGAAGGAGAGGGAGATTATTGGTGGCCAGTAATACCAGCTGTGATAGACTTGGTACAGCCTGCAATACCTCTGACCACCACTAGAGGGAGACTCCGCCCATATCTAGCTGGCTGACCACAAAGACTAGAGCAGTCTAGTAATCAGCAGACACTTCTTGGGTTCCTCAGGCTCCCCTACAATAGGGTGACCAGACGTCCCCGGTCTCCGGGGACAGTCCCCTGATAAAGTACACGGTCCCTGGACAAAATCTGCAACCGGATTCAGAGGCAGCGCCTATACCCATTGCTTACAACCTAGTTCTAGCAGGACATGCAGCAATGTGAATATCTATCCAGCATAGCAGGGATTGATGGACAAGCCGGGGGGGGGGGGCGTATATGGCCACAAGTGAGTGGAGCTGAAAAAGTTCTGATGACGGGGATGGGCGGGGCCGATATTCAGAGCCTCGCCCCCTTTGTCAAACAACCTGTGCATAGACAAAAAGCTGGTGTTTATACATTGGTGGGCGGGGGGAAGGTGGCAGGGGGCGGGACCAATTGTAACTACTGTATGTGTACCAGCAGCGGTGTATGATTCAGGTTTATTATACACCGCTGTGGGTGCGTATACTGTAGTTACAATTGGCCCCGCCCCCTTCCTCCTCGCCCACCAATGTATAAACACTGTTTGTCAATGCAGGGTTGTCTGACAAAGGGGGCGGAGCTCTGCATATGATCCCCGCCCATCCAACATCAGAGGTTGGACTTGACAGCTCCACTCACTGTCACTGCTCAGGTCACTGCCATAGGGTGCAGATCGAGGGGGCAGTACAATGGGAAACCCTGGGGGGTGTTTGGACATCCGTATTGGAGATCAGCATCTCCGTCCAGCATCCTTCCCTGGGGAGCTACTGACCCCCCCTACAGAGCAATCACTGTGCCCGCCAATCACTGTGCCCGCCAATCACTGCGCCCGCCAATCACTGCGCCCGCCAATCACTGCGCCCGCCAATCACTGCGCCCGCCAATCACTGCGCCCGCCAATCACTGCGCCCGCCAATCACTGCGCCCGCCAATCACTGCACCCACCAATCACTGCGCCCACCAATCACTGCGCCCGCCAATCACTGCGCCCGCCAATCACTGCGCCCGCCAATCACTGCGCCCGCCAATCACTGCGCCCGCCAATCACTGCGCCCGCCAATCACTGCCCCCACCAATCACTGCACCCGCCAATCACTGCACCCGCCAATCACTGAATCCACCAATCACTGCACCCACTCAGAAGGCGGATCCAGGATGGTGGAGCGGCACTGCCTCCAAGTCACCAAACAGACACAACATCTGAAGGGAGAAGGTTTACTCACTCTTCTATCAGAACTCCATCTCAACTGTCTGCTGCACCGACCTCTTCTCCCCTGCAGAGTCCTCACCATCTCCAGCCTCTTCTCCCCTGCAGAGTCCTCACCATCTCCAGCCTCTTCTCCCCTGCAGAGTCCTCACCATCTCCAGCCTCTTCTCCTCTGCAGAGTCCTCACCATCTCCAGCCTCTTCTCCTCTGCAGAGCCTCTGGCTCTAATTAAGTGCTTCAAAATACACCCCCCCTGCTTATCCCCGCCAGAGTAATTCATGTGTCTGGCGTCCTGAAAGGGGTCGCCACGGGCCGCCACTGGTGCAAGAATATTGTTTTTTGTGGAAAACACAAGCACAGCAGCCTATTCAAATGAAGGGGCCACAAGTGTGAACCAGAGCTAAAGGAGATGTATGGCCAAAGATTGTTTGTCTGTACTTCTCCTATGGATCACAGGGGTGCAGTTTGTTCGGCACTCTTGTGACCCGGATTCAGCCGACAACGGGCTGAAGTCTGCTGTTGGCTGATGTCACAGAGCTGGCTTGTGCTTGAAAAACCACTGCGCAAATACCACGTGACATAAAACAATTGCAATTTATTCTCTAGGGTCTCTGCTAAATATATATACAATGTTTGGGGGTTCATTTTCTAGCAAACAAAACTGATTGTTACTTGTAAACAACAAACGTCAGAAATAGGCTGAGACATGAAAGGGTTAATCATAATAAAATATTGACATGAATTGTACATTATATGATGATTATATATCGGGGGGTTTCACCATTTCACGGGACATACTGACCACCATTGTACACCATGAAGAAACCTCCACTCACTGACCACGCCCACTTGCTGGTCACACCCACAGGTAGCGCACCCCATCCCCCCTCCAAGTTTTTTCTCTATCTTATCTTCTTAACATTTGGTAGTCATATCCCAAACATTCTAATGCCGCGTACACACCATCACTTTTTGTGATGAAAAAAAACAACATTTTTAAAAACGTAATTTTAAATGACCGTGTGTGGGGGAAAACGTTGTTTTATGTCTTCTGAAAAACGACAAAAAACAAAATTCAATTGTTTGTGTCGTTTTTCAAAACGTCGTTTTTTGTGTCACAAAAAATCACCGCGTGTAGCTAAAACAATGTTTAAACTGAAGTTTTTAAACCCGCGCATGCTCAGAAGCAAGTTATGAAGCGAGCTTCAATGGAAAAGAGTGCTGAACGTAACCGCGCTTTGCTAGAGCATTGTGAAAAAACGATGGTGTGTAGGCAACTTCGTTTTTGAAAATGAAGTTTCAAAAACGTTGTTTTACTTCACAAAAAATGTTTCAAAAACGACCGTCTGTACGCGGCATTAGAAGTATCTTCTTAGAATCTTTGAGGAAAAAATGCCGATGTCCGCGGTCATTGTGCTCAGTAAAGAAACAGGCGGTATTGGACTGGTGCTCAGTGGTGGGATGGGGGGCTCTGATGGTACAGTAGGGTGGACAGGGGGGAAGTGGGGGGACAGAGAGGGGACAGGGGGCAGTAGGGGAACACATGGGAGGATGGGACAGTAGGGGAACACATGATAGGACAGTGGACAGTAGGGGGACTCATGTACCCCTACTGCCCCCTGTCCTCCCATGAGTCCCCCTACTGTCCCCTGTCCTATCATATGTACCCCTACTGCCCCCTGTCCTCCCATATGAGGGGGCAGTAGGGGGACTCATGGGGGGACAGTAGGGGGACTCATGGGAGGACAGGGGGCAGTAGGGGGGCACATGGGAGGACAGGGGGCAGTAGGGGGACACATGGGAGGACAGGGGGCAGTAGGGGGACACATGGGAGGACAGGGGGTAGTAGGGGGACACATGGGAGGACAGGGGGCAGTAGGGGGACACATGGGAGGACAGGGGGCAGTAGGGGGGCACATGGGAGGACAGGGGGCAGTAGGGGGACACATGGGAGGACAGGGGGCAGTAGGGGGACACATGGGAGGACAGGGGGCAGTAGGGGGACTCATGGGGGGACAGTAGGGGGACTCATGGGAGGACAGGGGGCAGTAGGGGGACTCATGGGAGGACAGGGGGCAGTAGGGGGACAGAGGTGTGGATGGGTTGTAGTGGGGTGAATTAGGAGATGAATACCTGGCGGATGGTCCCTCTTGGCTCCTCTGTTGAGTCTTCTATGATCGGGTGACTTCTGACTCTTCCCAGCACGGTCTCCACAATCAGGGGAAAGTTCTCCTCCGTGTCCCCGATGGAAGATGGAGGCTTCTTGTCCTGGCTGAGAGGTGTGAGGGACGTTCTGTGTCTGCACTACGGATCTGGGAAGACTCCAATCACATTGTGAGCCAGCTTCCTCACAGGGGGCCCCTCCCCCACAGACGACTCAGGGCCATGCTGACTACAAACACAGGACAGGGAGGGGATCACAAAGAGGACCCCTCCCCCATTCTCTGGGATGACACAATAGAATCTCATTCCAGGTTGGTCATGTGAAGAAGGTTTGTTGGACGTTCTTCTGGTTAGTGGAGGGAAATGAACGTTGATTATTGAGCGCAGTGAGGGGAAGATTGGGAGGAGCAGGATGGGGAATGTTTCTCTCTCATATTGCACCCCCCGGGGGATCACCTCATACACTTCATCTTCTACATGTGCTGGACGCCATGACACTCATTTCTTGGGGGAAACTTTCTCCCGGAGATCTTGGAGGAGATGAAAGGAATGTTGTACGAGGCATGTGTGAGACGAGGCACATGACATCACACGCCCCGCCTTCTGCATGCGCGGTGTAACATACATTTTCATACTGGCGGTGTGGGGGAGGGGAGGTACAATAAGGGCTTCAGCAGGGATTGGATGGAATTGGATCCATGTATTGGCTTGCTGGTTGTACACGGGTCAGTCTATTGATCGATTTGTGTACAACCAGTCTGTCAGGTTTTTCCTGAATCATCAATACTACCGGCTATAGGCGGCAACACCGATCATTGTATTCTGATGGTGGGGGAGGGTCTCCTCTGTCAGAGCATAATAGCACAGCGGGAGGGATTCTCAGCAACATGTAAAAACACAAAGGCCCAGATTCTCAAAGGGCTTACGACGGTGCAGCGCCATGTACGCTGTCGTAAGTCCTAATCTGGCCCGTCGTATCTATGCGCCTCTTAGAATCAGTTACGCATAGATATCCGTGAGATCCGACAGGCGTAAGTCTCTTACGCCGTCGGATCTTAAATGCAATTTTTTTTTGCCCGCTAGGTGGCGCTTCCGTCGATTTTCGCGTCAAGTATGCAAATTAGCTAGATACGCAAATTCCCGAATGTACACGCGGCCGACGCAGTAAAGTTACAATGTTTACGTTAAGTTGCCCCTGGGTCTATGAGGCGCAGCCAATGTTAAGTGTGGCCGTCGTTCCCGCGTCAAAATTTTAAAAAGTTACGTCGTTTGCGTAAGTCGTCCGTGAATGGGGCTGGACGTCATTTACGTTCACGTCGAAACCAATGACGTCCTTGCAACGTCAATTGGAGCAATGCACACTGGGATATTTTACGGACGGCGCATGCGCAGTTCGTTCGGCGCGGGGATGCGCTTCATTTAAATGATACACGCCCCCTACCCGCCAAATTTGAATTACGCCGCATGATTTACGCTACGCCGCCGCAACTTTACAGGCAAGTGATTTGTGAATAAAGCACTTGCCTGAAAAACTTGCGGCGGCGTAACGTAAATGAGATACGTTACGCCCGCACAATTTTGCGGCGATCTATGAGAATCTGGGCCAAAGTAGCCAAAACCCGGGACTACATAGAAACATCATCCACACTTCTATTAACCCCTCCCATACCGGACACCCCTCCCCCTTCCATACCGGACACCCCTCCCATACCGGACACTCCTCCCCCTCCCATACCGGACACCCCTCCCCCTCCCATACCGGACACCCCTCCCCCTCCCATACCGGACACCCCTCCCCCTTCCATACCGGACACCCCTCCCCCTTCCATACCGGACACCCCTCCCCCTTCCTACCCAGGAAATGTTTCAGATTTCAGCGCTCTCATGCCGCGTACACACAATCGTTTTTCGGCATGTAAAAAACAATGTTTTTCAGCCTCTAGAAAAAACAACGTTTTTTTTCCAACTTCATCATTAAAACGACCTTGCCTACACATGATCGTTAAAAAAAATGCGTTAAAAAAAATGCTCTAGCACAGCGGGGTGACGTACGACGCACTATAAAGGGGAAGTTCCATTCGGATGGCGCCACCCTTCTGTCTGTTACAGCGTGATGAATGTGCGATCTCCATTACGAACGCTAGTTTTACCGAGCGCTCCCGTCTCATAACTTGCTTCTGAGCATGCGCAGATTTTTCACGTCATTAAAGCCCACACACGATAATTTTTTACAACCGAAAACCGACATTGTTTAAAACGTCGTGAAAAAATGGAGCATGTTTGATTTTTTTTTTGTCAGAACTTGATAAATGCCGTGAAGCCCACACACCATCGTTTTAAATGACATTTTTTTAAAACTTTGTTTTTTACATGCCGTAAAACGATCGTGTGTACGCGGCATCGCACTTTGAATGACAATTACTCCGTCATGTAACACTGCACACATAGGACATTTGTATCATTTTCTTCCCACAAATAGAGATTTCTTCTGGTGATATTTAATCATCTCGGGGGTTTTATTTTTTGCAAAATAAGTGAGAAAATTCCAAACTTTTTTTCTTAGTTTCTGTTACCGTATTTATCGCGGTATAACGCGCTCCCGCGTATACCGCGCACCCCTAAAGTTGCCCCCAATCCTGTGGAAAAAAAGTTTTTTTTGTACTTATGCCGCATACAGACGGTCGTTTTTTGTGATGAAAAAAAACAACGTTTTTGAAAACGTCATTTAAAATGACCGTGTGTGGGGGGAAAACATCGTTTTATGTCTTCTGAAAAACTTGTTTGTGTCGTTTTTCAAAACGTCGTTTTTTACTTCACAGAAATTGACCGTGTGCAGCAAAAAACGACATTTAAAACGACGTTTTTTCACCCGCGCATGCCCAGAAGGTAGTTATGAAGCGAGCTTCAATGGAAAAAAGTGGTGAAACGTAACCGCGCTTTGCTAGAGCATTGTGAAAAAACGATGGTGTGTAGGCAACTTCGTTTTTGAAAATGAAGTTTCAAAACGTTGTTTTTCTTCACAAAAAATTACGTTTTTTTTTCATAAAAAAAAAACGACCGTCTGTACGCGGCATTAGAAGTATCTTCTTAGAATCTTTGAGGAAAAAATGCCGATGTCCGCGGTCATTGTGCTCAGTAAAGAAACAGGCGGTATTGGACTGGTGCTCAGTGGTGGGATGGGGGCTCTGAGGGTACAGTATGGCAACTTCGTCTTTGAAAATTATGTTTCAAAAACGTTGTTTTATTTCATGATTTAAAACGTAGTTTTTTTTCATCACAAAAAACGACCGTCTGTACGCGGCATTACAGTTTTGGTGTATTGCGCGGCATCCATCGGCGGCTTCGTCGGGTCCGGCGTCCTCGCGTCCTCCCTGCTCGTTTCCCGTGCCGAGTTTTGAATACTGCGCCGACATATACAGAGCGCAGTACACTCGTGTATTGTCGGCAATGCTCGGCTACCCGCGCTGACGTCCTGTACGTCCAGGACGTGAGCACGGAAGGAGCCGAGACTGCCCGACTATACCCGAGTGTACTGCGCTCGGTATATGTCGGCACAGTATTCAAAACTCGGCGCGGGAAAGCGGGTATCGGCATATACCGCGCACCCACGATTTTGCCCTGATTTTCAGGGCAAAAAAGTGCGCGGTATACGCCGATAAATACGGTATATACTTTTACAAATTAGTAATTTTTCTTCTGCACTGATATTCAGGGCACTGATGGGCACTGATAAGGGGCGGCACTGATGGGCACTGATAAGGGGCGGCACTGATAAGGGGCGGCTCTGATATTCAGGGCACTGATGGGCAGTGATAAGGGGCGGCTCTGATATTCAGGGCACTGATGAGAAGACACTGATGGGCACTGATAAGGGGCGGCTCTGATATTCAGGGCACTGATGAGAAGACACTGATGGGCACTGATAAGGGGCGGCACTGATATTCAGGGCACTGATGGGCACTGATAAGGGGCGGCTCTGATATTCAGGGCAATGATGGGCACTGATGAGGGGCAGCTCTGATATTCAGGGCACTGATGGGCACTGATGAGGGGCGGCTCTGATATTCAGGGCTCTGATGGGCACTGATAAGGGGCGGCTCTGATATTCAGGGCACTGATGGGCACTGATGAGGGGCGGCTCTGATATTCAGGGCACTGATGATCGGTGTAAACAATGTACTCCCTGTGCCCTATCAGACCCACCAGTTATCGCCTCTCCTTTCCTCACACAGAGACAGTGCATTAGGAATAGAAATGCCGATAACTGGCAAGTCTGTTTACATGTGACCTGCTATGATTGGACACAGCTGATCACATGGCAAAGGGCCCTTGTTGTTGACCCTTTACCCCAATCTGTGATCACAGAGCACACCCAATGCGTGCCCCATGGAGTTTGCGGGGGGCGCTCGTGTATTCACCACTTACCAACCACAATACATCTCTATACATTGGAGGTTGGAAGTGGTTTATCGGGATTACAGATGAAGATATCGACCATGACCCCGGCGCCGTTCTTTTCTGCAGGCGGTCGGCTTTCTCATGAAATCTGTCTGAGACGCTCACAAGCCGCTGGACTAGTTTCTGAGGCGGCGGCCTTACTGTTTCCGTCGGTTCACCCGAGAAACGATCCGATGTGGCCAGCTGCTAGCATTGGCCATCAAAGCATTAGAACTCTACTCCAGTGATGGTGAACTCATGGCATGCAGAGCCCTCTCTGTGGGCACACCAGAGCTGCCACCACTGCCCGCCCTGTGACAAGGGGAGAAGCGAGCGTGGGCTGTCAGTGTATTTCCCCCGCTCACCCCCTTTCTCCCATCAAGCAGTACACTCTGATTCCTCCTGCCTCCCTATTGGCTGCAGCCATGGACCAATGAGGAGCCAGGACAAGTGCACCATGGGACATGTAGTCCCAGAAGACTATGGGCCAGATTCTCGTAGTTTGGCGTATCTTTGTGCGGGCGTAGCATATCCTCTTTACGTTACGCCTCCGCAACTTAGACGGGCAAGTGCTGTATTCTCAAAGCACTTGCTCCGTAAGTTGCGGCAGCGTAGCGTAAATAGGCTGGCGTAAGCCCGCCTAATTCAAATGTGGAACAGGGGCCGTGTTTTATGTAAATAACGTGTGACCCGACGTGATTGACGTTTTTCACGAACAGCGCATGCGCCGTCCGTGGAATATCCCAGTGCACATTCCTCCAAAGTACGCCGCAAGGACGTCATTGGTTTCGACGTGAACGTAAATGACGCCCAGCCCAATTCGCAAATGACTTAAGCAAACGACGTAAAATTTTCAACGACGGAAACGACGTCCATACTTAGCATTGGTACGCCGCATGTATGCCTCATATAGCAGGGTTATCTTTACTGCGGGAAAAGCCTAACCTAAACGATGTATCTGTACTGCGTCGGCCGGGCGTACGTTCGTGAATTTGCATATCTAGCTGATTTACATATTTCTAGGCGTAAATCAGCGTACACGCCCCTAGCGGCCAGCGTAAATATGCATTTAAGATCCAATGGCGTAAGAGACTTAAGCCGGTCGGATCTAATAGAAATCTATGCGTAACTGATTCTAAGAATCAGGCGCATAGATACGACGGCTCGGACTCAGAGATACGACGGCGTATCTCCTTTGAGAATCTGGGCCTATGGCTCTATTTTCATCAACTAAAGAAAAACTACAGCTCCAGCATGCCCTGCAAAAATAGGAGGAGGGGCAGAGGGATAAGAGCGAGAGGAGTGCGGAGACGAGGGCGAGAGGAGTGCGGAAACGCGAGCGAGAGGAGTGCGGAGACGAGGGCGAGAGGAGTGCAGAGGCGAGAGGAGTGTGGAGACGAGAGCGGGAGGAGTGCAGAGATGAGGGCGAGAGGAGTGCGGAGACGAGAGCGAGAGAAGTGCGGAGGCGAGGGCGAGAGGAGTGCGGAGGCGAGAGGAGTGCGGAGACGAGAGCGGGAGGAGTGCGGAGACGAGGGCGAGAGAAGTGCGGAGATGAGAGTGAGAGGAGACTAAAGCCACAACAGCCCCTGGAGAAGAGATTTGAGGTCTCGTTGACACCAGATCTCTCCATAAAGAGGACCTGTCATCTCTTATTTCTATTACATGAGATCTCTATAAAGAGGACCTGTCACCTCTTATTTATATTACATGAGATCTCCATAAAGAGGACCTGTCATCTCTTATTTCTATTACATGAGATCTCTCCATAAAGAGGACCTGTCACCTCTTATTTATATTACATGAGATCTCCATAAAGAGGACCTGTCATCTCTTATTTCTATTACATGAGATCTCCATAAAGAGGACCTGTCACCTCTTATTTCTATTACATGAGATCTCTCCATAAAGAGGACCTGTCATCTCTTATTTCTATTACATGAGATCTCCATAAAGAGGACCTGTCACCTCTTATTTCTATTACATGAGATCTCCATAAAGAGGACCTGTCATCTCTTATTTCTATTACATGAGATCTCCATAAAGAGGATCTGTCATCTCTTATTTCTATTACATGAGATCTCTCCATAAAGAGGACCTGTCATCTCTTATTTCTATTACAGGAGATCTCCATAAAGAGGACCTGTCACCTCTTATTTCTATTACATGAGATCTCCATAAAGAGGACCTGTCATCTCTTATTTCTATTACATGAGATCTCCATAAAGAGGACCTGTCATCTCTTATTTCTATTACATGAGATCTCTCCATAAAGAGGACCTGTCATCTCTTATTTCTATTACATGAGATCTCCATAAAGAGGACCTGTCATCTCTTATTTCTATTACATGAGATCTCTCCATAAAGAGGACCTGTCACCTCTTATTTCTATTACACCAGATCTCTCCATAAAGAGGACCTGTCATCTCTTATTTCTATTACATGAGATCTCCATAAAGAGGACCTGTCATCTCTTATTTCTATTACATGAGATCTCCATAAAGAGGACCTGTCATCTCTTATTTCTATTACATGAGATCTCCATAAAGAGGACCTGTCATCTCTTATTTCTATTACATGAGATCTCCATAAAGAGGACCTGTCATCTCTTATTTCTATTACATGAGATCTCCATAAAGAGGACCTGTCATCTCTTATTTCTATTACATGAGATCTCTCCATAAAGAGGACCTGTCATCTCTTATTTCTATTACATGAGATCTCCATAAAGAGGACCTGTCATCTCTTATTTCTATTACATGAGATCTCTCCATAAAGAGGACCTGTCACCTCTTATTTCTATTACACCAGATCTCTCCATAAAGAGGACCTGTCATCTCTTATTTCTATTACATGAGATCTCCATAAAGAGGACCTGTCATCTCTTATTTCTATTACATGAGATCTCCATAAAGAGGACCTGTCATCTCTTATTTCTATTACATGAGATCTCCATAAAGAGGACCTGTCATCTCTTATTTCTATTACATGAGATCTCCATAAAGAGGACCTGTCATCTTGTATTTCTATTACACGAGATCTCCATAAAGAGGACCTGTCATCTCGTATTTCTATTACATGAGATCTCCATAAAGAGGACCTGTCACCTCTTATTTCTATTACATGAGATCTCCATAAAGAGGACCTGTCATCTCTTATTTCTATTACATGAGATCTCTCCATAAAGAGGACCTGTCATCTCTTATTTCTATTACATGAGATCTCCCCATAAAGAGGACCTGTCATCTCTTATTTCTATTACATGAGATCTCCATAAAGATGACCTGTCACCTCTTATTTCTATTACATGAGATCTCTCCATAAAGAGGACCTGTCATCTCTTATTTCTATTACATGAGATCTCCATAAAGAGGACCTGTCATCTCTTATTTCTATTACATGAGATCTCTCCATAAAGAGGACCTGTCATCTCTTATTTCTATTACATGAGATCTCTCCATAAAGAGGACCTGTCACCTCTTATTTCTATTACATGAGATCTCTCCATAAAGAGGACCTGTCACCTCTTATTTCTATTACATGAGATCTCTCCATAAAGAGGACCTGTCATCTCTTATTTCTATTACATGAGATCTCCATAAAGAGGACCTGTCATCTCTTATTTCTATTACATGAGATCTCCATAAAGAGGACCTGTCATCTCTTATTTCTATTACATGAGATCTCCATAAAGAGGACCTGTCATCTCTTATTTCTATTACATGAGATCTCTCCATAAAGAGGACCTGTCATCTCTTATTTCTATTACATGAGATCTCCATAAAGAGGACCTGTCACCTCTTATTTCTATTACATGAGATCTCTCCATAAAGAGGACCTGTCATCTCTTATTTCTATTACATGAGATCTCTCCATAAAGATGACCTGTCATCTCTTATTTCTATTACATGAGATCTCTCCATAAAGATGACCTGTCACCTCTTATTTCTATTACATGAGATCTCCATAAAGAGGACCTGTCATCTCTTATTTCTATTACATGAGATCTCCATAAAGAGGACCTGTCACCTCTTATTTCTATTACATGAGATCTCTCCATAAAGAGGACCTGTCATCTCTTATTTCTATTACATGAGATCTCCATAAAGAGGACCTGTCATCTCTTATTTCTATTACATGAGATCTCCATAAAGAGGACCTGTCACCTCTTATTTCTATTACATGAGATCTCCATAAAGAGGACCTGTCATCTCTTATTTCTATTACATGAGATCTCCATAAAGAGGACCTGTCATCTCTTATTTCTATTACATGAGATCTCCATAAAGAGGACCTGTCATCTCTTATTTCTATTACATGAGATCTCTCCATAAAGAGGACCTGTCATCTCTTATTTCTAGTACATGAGATCTCCATAAAGAGGACCTGTCATCTCTTATTTCTATTACATGAGATCTCTCCATAAAGAGGACCTGTCATCTCTTATTTCTATTACAAGGGAGGTTTATATTTCTTGTAATAGGAATATAAGTGATAAAAAATAAAGGGACGGTGTAAAAATAAAAAGTAAAATAAATAATAATAATAATACAAATAAAAAGATTTAAAGCGCCCCCATCCCTCCCTGCGCACAAATGCTTAAAGTTACAGTGTTAAAAAAATAGAATGTAAAGTAAGTGCCCCCCATCCACGGTGCTCACATACAAATGCGAACGCACACGTCTGTCCGGCCAGCGATCACACCACACATGTGAGGTATCACTGTGATCGTCAGAGCGAGAGCAATAATTCTAGCATCAGACCTCCTCTGTATCTCCAAAATAGTAACCTGTAAAGGTGTTTAAAGCGTCACCTATGTCGATTTATTGTAGTTTGTCGCCATTCCAGGAGCGTGCGCAATTATAAAGTGTGACATGTTGGGTATCTATTTACTCGCTGTAACATCATCTTTCACATTATACAAAATAATTGGGGTGACTGTTGTGTTTTTTTCCTACCAAAAATTGCTTTTGCAAAACCGCTACACAAATACTGTGTGATATAAAACATTGTAATGATCACCATTTTATTCCCTAGGGTCTCTGATAGAAGTAAAATGTTTGGGGGTTCTAAGTAATTTTCTAGCAAAACGTACTGATTTCAATTTGTAAACAAAATGTGCCAAAAAAGCCTGGGGGGGTCAAGTGGTTAAAAGGGGGAGGGGTCTCCTTGGGTTGTAGTGAATGAGAAGCACATGGCACTGAATGACTTCAAATTCGACTCCCCCCTCCCCCTCTCTCTTTGTTTGTAGTCAGCATGGCCCCAGGATGTCTGTGGGGGAGGGGCCCCTGGAGGGGGAGGGGCCCCTGTGAGGAAGCTGGCTCACAAAGTGATTGGAGTCTTCCCAGATCCGTAGTGCAGACACAGAACGTCCCTCACACCTCTCAGCCAGGACAAGAAGCCTCCATCTTCCATCGGGGACACGGAGGAGAACTTTCCCCTGATTGTGGACACTTGTGAGCCGGAGGAAGAGAAGCCGAGAGATTTCCCCCTTCATGTCCAGTCACCGTGCTGGGAAGAGTCAGAAGTCACCCGACCATAGAAGAGGAGCCAAGAGGGACCATCCGAGAGGACCCCAACCATAGAAGACTCATCAGAGGAGCCCAGAGGGACCATCCGAGAGGACCCCAACCATAGAAGACTCATCAGAGGAGCCAAGAGGGACCATCCGAGAGGACCCCAACCATAGAAGACTCATCAGAGGAGCCAAGAGGGACCATCCGAGAGGACCCCGACCATAGAACACTCATCAGAGGAGCCAAGAGGGACCATCCGAGAGGACCCCAACCATAGACTCATCAGAGGAGCCAAGAGGGACCATCCGAGAGGACCCCAACCATAGAAGACTCATCAGAGGAGCTCCACATCAACCTCCAGACCAGGACACCATCATCCAGGTATTCATCTCTCACTACTAACTCCCCCCATCCCCCGCTATCTTCTCCATCCACCCCTATTTCCCCTACTGCCCCCCTGTCCACCCCTCTATCAGCCCACTGAGCACTGATGCCCCCTTTCTCTCTACTGAATACCTATATTCCCATTTTCCCTAAAAAATCACTAATGTCCAAAATTTCCCTTCAGTGAATATCCCCCCCCAACCCCACTGACCACAGATAACGGGCATTCAAACCCCCCCCCCCATTTACCTCTCACTTCCCACTTGTCCACCCCACTTCCCTGTCACCCCAACTGCCTCCCTGTTCACCCCATTTTGTCCCCGTCACCATGTTGTGTGTTACTAGAGTCTGGTCAGCCAGCTAGATATGGGCGGAGTCTCCCTCTAGTGGTGATCAGAGGTATTGCAGGCTGTGCCAAGTCTATCACAGCTGGTATTACTGGCCAGTAGGGATGGGCTTGAGCATTTTTCACACCCCATGTGCCTGATCCCGCCAGGAAGCTGGCACTGCAAAGCATTAATTACAGGCAGTGAGATATTTCCCGATCCGCAGGGATCCCGACCAGGAAATGTCTCACTGTCTGTGATT
The DNA here is from genome assembly GCF_905171775.1 of Rana temporaria. Taxonomy (NCBI): domain Eukaryota; kingdom Metazoa; phylum Chordata; class Amphibia; order Anura; family Ranidae; genus Rana; species Rana temporaria. Next base: position 3,502,182 of record NC_053490.1, on the reverse strand, counting down.
AGTGATTTGCAGTGCCAGCTTCCTGGCGGGATCCAGTGTGTGCTTTTTATACAGCTGTTACCCCTGTCTGGGGTGGGAACTTGGGGTTCTCCTGACAATCTGCCAGCGTGCTGGGTGATTTCTGTGGATATACAACAGAAGGTGATACCCCGTGTGTTGTCTGACCCCCCACATCCCTGTACCCCGATACCATAGTCTGTAACATCAGACTCCTCCCACTGACCACTATGGCTGAACATTGTTTTCATCCTGCTGACCACAGACCCAAATCATTTGTCCCCCCTGACCAGCAGTATAAGGGGCACTATGACTATAATATTGTGCTGACCCCTCTACTCTATATATTGTGTTGTACATTACAATAGTGCTGACCCCTCTACTCTATATATTGTGTTGTACATTACAATAGTGCTGACCCCTCTACTCTATATATTGTGTTGTACATTACAATAGTGCTGACCCCTCTACTCTATATATTGTGTTGTACATTACAATAGTGCTGATCTCTATACTCTATATATTGTGTTGTACATTACAATAGCGCTGACCCCTCTACTCTATATATTGTGTTGTACATTACAATAGTGCTGACCCCTCTACTCTATATATTGTGTTGTACATTACAATAGTGCTGACTCCTCTACTCTATATATTGTGTTGTACATTACAATAGTGCTGACCCCTCTACTCTATATATTGTGTTGTACATTACAATAGTGCTGACCTCTCTACTCTATATATTGTGTTGTACATTACAATAGTGCTGACCCCTCTACTCTATATATTGTGTTGTACATTACAATAGTACTGACTGTTCACCCTTTTACTAATATAAATATAATATATATACAGTACATCACCAAAAAATACTGTATAGAGAGATAATGACTGGCAGGACTGTGGGTGGGGTGTGGGGGTCACCTAGGTTCTCATACACATGGTGAGGGACTCCGGGGTGTATGACTGATATGGAGAATACAAACATTCTGCTCTCTCAGAATCCTAATCATTTGTGTTCTGGGTTCTGGAGCCCGAGGTTTTGTAGAGCTTTGGGTGGGATAAATCCTCCACTCCCCAGGTCCACATTTCTCCTAGAATCCAGACCTCATTATTGGTGTCAGCTGTGCACACGCCTTTATATTGGGGAGCTGACTGATCAGGACTCTCTCTCTGCTGCTGGGTGAAAAGACTGACTGCTGACACAACACTATACAATGTACAAGAGCTGCCTGTTTGTTTTGTGTAACCCCATTGGGTGGGCTCCCTGTTAGTCTGGAATAGGGGTGATATTCAGGTTCAGGGTAGCAGCCAGTGGAAAATACTCCCACTCGGTTGGGTCTCGTGGTCGGTCATCCAGCACTTGCCCCATTTAGGTTCCAGGTGGGCAGCATGGCGATGGGTGAAAGGCAGTGGGTGGGCATCTCCTCCTCCTATGTGTCCAATAGGATTGCCTTCCTGATTGGCCGGGAGGAGAATCAGTGTGAGAATAGTGAATATTCATTCACTATTCTCACACAACTGGGTGGGCTCAGGGCGCAGTGCTTTGCACCCAAGACCACCCTATTTTGAAGCCTATTAGAGCCTCAGGCTCTAATCATGTGCTTCAAACCCCCATTAAAATAAATGCACCCGGTGCCCCGAATGTAGATTAGGGGGCCAGACGCATGGATAGGGGGTGGCACTCGTTTGCCACTGTTAGAAATTACAGGGGTCCCGTACAGCCTACCTGATGCCCCCCCCTCAAAAATATCAAAACAATATTTTCACAAAAAAATACATGAAAATCATTATTAGTGGAAACAAACATTCCATTATACATTTCATCTTCAAGACAAAATTCTCCCCAAACAATAATGTACAGGACATATTCCACCAACTCCCAGTTCAAATTCCCCCTCCCAGCACTAATCTTTTTCTGCCCCCCAGCTCAAATCCCACCCCAATTCCCCCTCCTATCACAAATCTCCCCCACCCCAAAAAAATCCTATTTCTTCTCAAACTTTCTATCCTAGCACAAATCTTCTCCTCCAAATTCCCCTTCCCAGCTAAAATCCCCCCAAACCCACCTATTAGCCCAAATCCCCCCACCCCCTCCTGACACAACCCCCCCCCCACACCTCTCCTCCCAGCAAAAATCTTTCTTCAACCCCCCTCTTAGGGCAAATTCTCACAAATCCCTCCTCCTAGCACAACTCCCTCTAAATTACCCTCCCTACCCAAATTCCCCCCAGCACTAATCTCCCACCCCACTCCTAGCACAAACATCCCCTCTCTGGGCTCAAACCCCCCCAAACCCCCCTAGCACATATCCCTCCATTCTTCCTTATTGAACATACAACTCCCCAAATCCCCATTACATTTCCCAGTACAGATAGCCACCCATCCCCCTCCCCAACTTACAGGAGGAAGTCACTACAAAGCCAGGAGGAGGTGTCCTGTGTTGTGCTCTCACCAGAAGAGCGTTCATCCATACAGCACCTGAGACAGGATCGCTCTTACTGCAGGTCGCATTGCTCTGTACACACACAGTATGATTACCGCCCCCTATCTCCTCCAAGGAATGCTCACCTCCTGGCAGCAGGAAATGTGGATGGGGGCGGTAATCAAGCTGTGTGTGTGTGTACAGTGCAATGCGATCTGCAGTAAGAGCGATCCTGTCTCATATGCTTTATGGAGGAGCTCTCTTCTGACAGAACACCTCCCACAATGTACCCCATTCATATGGGGGTCTGGGGGCCCCCTTGTTAAAGAGGTCTTCCATATTCCAATTAGCCCACTACTCACAAACCCCCACAACCACCGTGCCAGGGTTGTGGGGATAAAGACCTTATCCCCTTCAACATGGGGACAAGCTGCTTTGGGGGACCCCAAATCACCCTCCCCATGTTGATAAGTGGCCTGGTATGGTTCAGGAGGAGGGGGGCTGCTTGCACGGATAAGGGTCTGATATGGATTTTGGGGGACCCCACAGCAATATTTGTTTCAATTTTAGCGTGGAGTTCCCCTCAAAATCCATACCAGACCCAAAGGGTATGGAAATTGTGTGGAGTTGCCCTTAAAATCTATACCAGACCAAAAGGGCCAGGTATGGATTGGGGGGGGGGCATGCCATTTATTTTCTTAATTTTGTCATAGGGCCCCACTTAACCACTTCAATACACTGTATTATATATTGTACACTGCACTGTATACCCTGCACTATATTATATGTATACTACGCTTACTGCACTGTATAGTCTGAACTGCAGTATATATACTATATGGATTGCACTAGATACTCTGCAGAAACATTGGGCCTTGGTGTTGCCAGAACACTGTAACCCCTCACAGTTATTCTTGTTGGGTGCAGGAACGGGCCCCGCTGTTAAATTGTTTTTTTAAATTGTAATTACATGCCCCTGTTAAACAGGGCAGACAAATTAGGCCTTGGGTGGTGGTGGTGCCCTAAACCTAAAATATTGTTGGAAGCTAGCATCATCAAGATTCAGGAATAGGATAGGCAGTCTTCAAGGGATCCCAGATCCATAGCAAATTCAATCAGTTAAATCAGCATCAGGTGCTTGATAGCTGCTGATCCAGGACTGATTCTTTTTTATAAATGTGAGCCTATCAATGGAGTCTGTGGACATGCACACTCTTTGATCATTTACAAACCCTCCAGCAGCACTGAATGTGCGTTCAGAATGCATGCTGGATGCAGGACAGGGCAGTATCTCGATTGCATATTGAGCAAGTTCTGGCCAGTGGTCCATTCCCAAGACCCAGTAACCCAGTGCATGCTTTGTTAGAAAGGTCTCCAAGTCTGCTCTTGCCCCTAGATATTCCTGCACCATGTAATGCAGACGCTGGCGATGGTTGATTGAACCTCTCAGCCCTGGGCGCTGAGGAGTAAAAAATAGTTTAAAGGCATCGGTCAGCCGGCCACCTTCTCCACCGCTCTCCCTCTGACCGAACGAAGCCTCAGAAACACGTTGTCCAGCACCAGGAAATGGTAACCTCCCAGGGTCTGGAAAGGTGTTACACATGTATAAGATTATTGTTCTGATATCATTTATTATCATCTGAGTAGTTTTCAGAGTTTGGCACTAGATGGCGCACCTACTTTTAATTACTGTTAAGTCTTGTGTTCGGACTTTTTGGTTGCAGCTTTCTTTCATTTGTGATTTTCATCAATCTCTTTGTTTATTCACATTGAGAGGTGGAGGGATAAGCGCAGGAATATTTATTTATACAATGATCATTGCTGATGGATATACCCTGGGGCAGTGATCGTCCCCAAAAAAACCCAGACTGACTTGTTGAATTTTTTTTTTTTTTTGATAAATCAACTTTAGTACAACCAGCCTGCCTATAGATGGATCGAAATTCGTCTGGATTCTACCAAGCCAAATTTTGATCTGTCTATGGCCAGCTATAGTGTGTGACTGTTGCTCCTATGAAAAGTGATTTGTGCTTGGATCTTTTTTCCAGAACTGTTTGAGAGGTGGAGAGGAGGTGATATGTTGCCCCCTCATCGCCTGATTCAGGGCCCATTCACACTAGAATGCAGTGCGGGAAAAGACACATTCCCGTGTGACTTCCCGCACCACATTCCAATCACACTGCCCTTAACGTCACCATAAATGCAGGACGTAAACGCAGTGTGTTTACCCACACCAGATCACATGGTACACAAGTAGCATGCAAGGGGGTAGCCATGCGTCTCATAAATGTAGTACATGCAATACTTTTGGTGCAGTGCGATTTTAAGGTCATTCAAACTGAATGGGGCAGAAATCACACTGCACAGAACTGCATATGAATTGCACCGAAACCGCACAACATTCCCATGAGATTCCCATGCATTTCCTGGTGTGAATGGGCCCCTAAACTGATAATTGCAGTACTACCCCTCTACAGTCACATGCAGAGCAGTTGCACTACAGCCCCATTGAACTGCATTATCACATTCAGTGGCAGCAACATTCTGTTTAAGCACAGCACCGTGGCCACGGCATGTGTACAGCTGGTAGCAGTTGTATGTTTAGGCCCAGATTCTCAAAGGAGATACAACGGTGTATCTCTGAGTCTGAGCGGTCGTATCTATGCACCTGATTCTTAGAATCAGTTACGCATAGATTTCTATTAGATCTTAACTGCATATTTACGCTGGCCGCTAGGGGCGTGTACGCTGATTTACGCCTAGAAATATGTAAATAAGCTAGATACGCAAATTCACGAACGTACGCCCGGCCAACGCAGTACAGATACGCCATTTACGTTTGGCTTTTCCCGGCGTAAAGTTACCCCTGCTATATGAGGCGTACATGCGGCGTACCAATGTTAAGTATGGACGTCGTTCCCGCGTCGAATTTTGAAGATTTTACGTTGTTTGCGTAAGTCGTCCGTGAATGGGGCTGGACGTCATTTACGTTCACGTCGAAACCAATACGTCCTTGCGGCATACTTTGGAGCAATGCACACTGGGATATTCCATGGACAGCGCATGCGCCATTCGTGAAAAACATCAATCACGTCGGGTCACAAGTTATTTACATAAAACACGCCCCCTGTTCCACATTTGAATTAGGCAGGCTTACGCCGGCCTATTTACGCTACGCCGCCGCAACTTACGAAGCAAGTGCTTTGATAATACAGCACTTGCCCGTCTAAGTTGCGGAGGCGTAACGTAAATAGGATACATTACGCCCGCACAAAGATATGCCGATCTACGAGAATCTGGCCCTTAGTGTTCAGACAGGGGGTCAGTAAGACCATGGCTCAACCACCCGGTTTTACTTCCCCCAGACACATGTGTGAACAAGCCCTAAGGATCCTCTGAAATGGATCCACTTCAATCATCAGAGGATCCATGAGGACCTGTGACAGCTCTATGGGCGGCTGGATGAAAACAGACTCCAGTGTCTATTTACTGTCTGGTTACATCAGGATTTCTCCAATGTGTCACATTTAGGTCCAGATAAATGGAAGAGGACATAGTCCTTTTCAAAAAATCCCCCAGACCTGGAAGGATTCAGAGCTAGGTAGGTGTAAACAGTTCATTTACATCAGCCTGTCCATAGGGCTGCATGGACCTTTCCGATCAGGTTCTCCTGATAGGGCTGCATGGACCTTTCCGATCAGGTTCTCCTGATAGGGCTGCATGGACCTGTCCGATCAGGTCCCCCTGATAGGGCTGCATGGACCTTTCCGATTAGGTCTTCCTGACAAATTGAGAGGAGGACCTGAAAGAAATACCCTTGTGAAAGGACCTCTGTAGGTAACCAGAGTGCACTTATTTCTGCACTTCTATGACCTGTATTCAGCTGACAGAGGGCTAAAGTCTGCAGTCGCCAGATGTAAAAAATATTGGTACTATACAATAGGATGCTTCAAACATTACAAAAATGTTGGCACATGCAGATATATTAACCTGCCCTCTTCTTTTCCCAAGGATCAGGAATTGGTGGGCATTTTTCCATTTTAGCCCCAGGTCCTGGATTACCTTGTTTCAGCACTGGGCCGAAGGTAATCTGAATGAACTGAGAGGCTAGCTGGAGACTGTTCTTTTAAAAGTTTAGGAGATGCAGTGTTTCCTGGGAGTGGGAGGAGGAGTCTTCTCTCTCAAAGATGTTGTCTTGACTTCTGGAAAAAAACTTTACTCAGAATTTGCCTCCTATTGACTTCAATGGTGTTTGTATTTACGGCAATGTTTGGATTTTTAGATGGATTTGCGAAAGGTGCCCACAAGTCAATCCCAAGCACCCCCCCTCTCCCACCATCACTATGCAGAACAATGCTCTAAATTAGAATAAAGAAATTAGATTCTCCTGCAGGAAATTTTAATAAATTCTCAATTTTACCAGCCAATGGGAATAATGGATTGTCCTCAATAAAATTCAATACAAATATTTAAACATGTATAATATTGTACATATTCCTTCTATATACAGGTCATTCTGTAAAAATTAGCATATTGTGATAAAGTTCATTATTTTCTGTAATGTACTGATAAACATTAGACTTTCATATATTTTAGATTCATTACACACAACTGAAGTAGTTCCCGCCTTTTTATTGTTTTAATATTGATGATTTTGGCATACAGCTCATGAAAACCCAAAATTCATATCTCAAAAAATTAGCATATCATGAAAAGGTTCTCTAAACAAGCTCTTAACCTAATCATCTGAATCAACTAATTAACTCTAAACACATGCAAAAGATTCCTGAGGCTTTTAAAAACTCCCAGCCTGGTTCATTACTCCAAACCGCAATCATGGGTAAGACTGCCGACCTGACTGCTGTCCAGAAGGCCATCATTGACACCCTCAAGCAAGAGGGTAAGACACAGAAAGAAATTTCTGAACGAATAGGCTGTTCCCAGAGTGCTGTATCAAGGCACCTCAGTGGGAAGTCTGTGGGAAGGAAAAAGTGTGTCAGAAAACGCTGCACAACGAGAAGAGGTGACCGGACCCTGAGGAAGATTGTGGAGAAGGACCGATTCCAGACCTTGGGGGACCTGCGGAAGCAGTGGACTGAGTCTGGAGTAGAAACATCCAGAGCCACCGTGTACAGGCGTGTGCAGGAAATGGGCTACAGGTGCCGCATTCCCCAGGTCAAGCCACTTTTGAACCAGAAACAGCTGCAGAAGCGCCTGACCTGGGCTACAGAGAAGCAACACTGGACTGTTGCTCAGTGGTCCAAAGTACTTTTTTCGGATGAAAGCAAATTCTGCATGTCATTCGGTAATCAAGGTGCCACAGAGTCTGGAGGAAGACTGGGGAGAGGGAAATGCCAAAATGCCTGAAGTCCAGTGTCAAGTACCCACAGTCAGTGATGGTCTGGGGTGCCATGTCAGCTGCTGGTGTTGGTCCACTGTGTTTTATCAAGGGCAGGGTGAATGCAGCTAGCTATCAGGAGATTTTGGAGCACTTCATGCTCCCATCTGCTGAAAAGCTTTATGGAGATGAAGATTTCATTTTTCAGCACGACCTGGCACCTGCTCACAGTGCCAAAACCACTGGTAAATGGTTTACTGACCATGGTATTACTGTGCTCAATTGGCCTGCCAACTCTCCTGACCTGAACCCCATAGAGAATCTGTGGGATATTGGGAAGCGAAAGTTGAGAGACGCAAGACCCAACACTCTGGATGAGCTTAAGGCCGCTACCGAAGCATCCTGGGCCTCCATAACACCTCAGCAGTGCCACAGGCTGATTGCCTCCATGCCACGCCGCATTGAAGCAGTCATTTCTGCAAAAGGATTCCCGACCAAGTATTGAGTGCATAACTGAACAGAATTATTTGAAGGTTGATTTTTTTTTTTTTTAATTAAAAACACTTTTCTTTTATTTTTTGAGATAGGAATTTTGGGTTTTCATGAGCTGTATGCCAAAATCATCAATATTAAAACAATAAAAAGGCTTGAACTACTTCAGTTGTGTGTAATGAATCTAAAATATATGAAAGTCTAATGTTTATCAGTACATTACAGAAAATAATGAACTTTATCACAATACGCTAATTTTTTGAGAATGACCTGTATAAGATATATTTAATAATGAATGTAAAAAATAGAAAGTAACTTTATTTAATCCTTTATATAGAATTCTGGCTTTTTATTTTTTCCTGTATAGGTGGATTGATGAACCGAGTTTTTGGTCAGACTTGTCTTAAAAAAAAAGTCAGATGAGAAACGAGCCATATGAGTGTCTTAGGTGACGGAAAGTCTTTTCTTGCAATTCACTGGAAGATTCACGCAGGATTCAAAATATATCCGAGTTCTAAATGTTGTAAGTGTTTTGGATCCTCTTCAACATTGAGGACCTCAGAGGACAACAAGAGAGAAGTAATTTCAGTGTTCTGGAAGTGACAATGACTTTACAATAAAGTCCAACCCATGTATACATAAGAGGAGTCCTTTCAGAAGATATTTCTTGTTTCGAATGTGATAGAGGTTTTACTATGGAGGCAAAACATATCACACACCAGAAGGTTCACACTGGAAAGAAGTCATATAAATGTTCTGAATGTGATAAAACTTTTACAAAGAAGTGTAATCTTATCACACACAAGAGGATTCACACTGGAGAGAAGCCGTATCAGTGTTCTGAATGTGACAAAGCTTTTACAGCAAAGTCAAGCCTTATCATACACCAGAGGATTCACACTGGAAAGAAGCCATGCAAGTGTTCTGAATGTGGCAAAGCTTTTACAACAAAGAGAGAGCTGATCACACGCCAGAGGGTTCACACTGGAGAGAAGCCTTATCAGTGTTCTGAATGTAACAAAGCTTATAAAGTCACACCTTATCTTTCACCAGATGAGTCACACAGGAAAGAAGCGGTATGAGTGTTCTGAATGTAAAAAAGCTTTCGCAGAGAAGAGAGAACTTATCAGACACCAGATGATTCACACTGGAGAGAGGCCCTATGCATGTTCTGAATGTGACAAAGCTTACACAGACAAGAAAGGGCTTAACAGACATCAGAAAATGCACATTGAAGAGAAGCCATATGAGTGTTCTGCATGTGACAAAGCTTTTACACAGAAGTCAACCCTTATCAGACACCAGAAGATTCACACTGGAGAGAAGCGGTATCAGTGTTCTGAATGTGATAAAGCTTTTATAGAGAGGGAAACCCTTTTCCAACACACAAGGGTCCACACCAGAGAGAAGCCATATGAATGTTCTGAATGTGGTGAAGCTTTTACATGCAAGTCAAGTCTTATCAGACACCAGAGAATTCACACTGGAGAGAAGCTGTATCAGTGTTCTGAATGTGGCAAAGCTTTTACAGAGAAGACAAACCTCACAACACACCAGAGAGTTCACACTGGAGAGAAGCCATATCAGTGTTCAGAATGTGATAAAGCTTTTACAGCAAAGAAAAGTCTTACCACACACCAGATGGTTCATACTGGAGAGAAGCCATTTCAATGTTCTGAATGTGACAAAGCTTTTACAGTAAATGCCAGGCTAATCTATCACCAGAGAATTCACAATCTTCAGCTTCAGTGAGGAAACTCTGGAAGAAGGGGGGATATTAAAGGGGGGGGAGCTAAGCTGCAATGAAAGACTTCAGGATGTCTCGGTTTCACACCTCATGTCATCTCACACATTAGTAAAACAAAGTATATTGCTATTAAAAAGAAAATATAAAATAAGTGAGCAAACATGAATGTGATGGATGGTCACTGTAGTATTTATGTCCATTGGGCACAGCCTAGAAAGTACTTGACTATTCTACATTTTGACAATTTTTTGGGCGGGCAACAATGAACCTTATTCCTTATGATTCTCATCTGTATCCTTTCTATGGGGCTTTGACTAAACTTGTAATGCATTTGCATGAATAACTTACTGAGCTGTATTCTCAAGTGTTTTCTTCATTGCCTGGTCCTGAGCCAATGCATGACCAACACTGCTTCAGTACAGGGAGACTGGGTAGCAGTCAAGTGGCATCTTGCCAAGACTCTGAAGCCTCAGTGAGAGAATCCTTTCCAGGTTCTGCTGACAATTGCTATACCTGTCAATCATGGGGGTTCCAGCTAAGCCCATCGTGTACATTTTCCACTCCTCTTCCCATGATCAAGGCCTCCTGTCCATATTCCACCGCCTCACATGGATGACAGGGACACCAGCCAATCAGACTTCTCCATTCCATGTGAAAGCAACTTCTTAATCTGGCACCGGCCTTGTATCACCAAGTTGCAGCTGTTTTATGGGATGCATTCAACATTACAACCTTATCCCAGCTGGCTACTTGTGTTTTATTCAGTTATGATGAAAGTCGAATGCCTTGTACACACGATCGGATTTTCCATCGGGATAAACTCTGACTGATTTTTCAGATGGAATCCTGTTCAAGCGGTCTTGCATACACACTGTCACACCAAATTCTGACCATGAAGAATGCAGTGACGTACAACAACGTACAACGTCCACACAAGAGACCTTCACTGAGAACCCTTCACTGGTCTAACGCATAGATGTATCTATGGGAATGCTCCCCATTATCTATGCGAAAAAATAAAAGCTCATAATCCCAATCGCGTTCTGCGATCCACCAATCAAAATTTCCTCCAGATACCCAAAGCCAGATACAAGTCCAAAGGAGAAAGGAGATTCGCGGTCCAAGGGCCTAGACTATGGAACACTTTACCAACCAGCATTCGGTTGGAGGAGAACCACTTGACGTTCAGGAGAAAGATCAAGACTCATGTCTTTTGATACCAAAGGAGACAGGAACAACAAGCGCCCAGAGGCGATTAAGTTCGCATGTGCTGCGCTATATAAGTTTTCATTCATTCATTCATTCACACAAACCCGCACACGCCCAAGGTGATAGACTGCCAATAATCCAGACTTACCTAAAAGACTCTAAACTTCCCACTTTGAAAGGAGACAACGCTCTACATTTAGAAAGACCCATTGAGGCTTCAGAAATTATGCCGCATACACATGACCGTTTTTCACGATTTTTTTTAATGTCATTAAAAACGGTCATGTGAGAGCTCCAGAGCATTTTTTCCGACGTGAAAAATGGGCATTAAAAATTTTGAACATGCTCTAAATTTTCATGTCGTAAAAAATGGTCGTGTGTAGGCTTTAACAATGTGAAAAAAACGTGCATGCTCAGAAGCAAATTATGTGCTTGTTCTGGTAAAACTAGCGTTCATAATGGAGATAGCACATTCGTCACGCTGTAACAGACTGAAAAGCACAAAGACTGAAAAGCACAAATTGTCTCTCACCAAACTTTTAATAACACAAAATCTGAAAAAGCAGCCCCAAGGGTGGTGCCATCCGAATGGAACTTCCATTTTATAGTGCCGTTGTATGTGTTGTATGTCACCGCACTTTTCTCAAGCATTTGTCACAATCGTGTGTAGGCAAGGCAGGCTTAACAACAATAGGGTTGAAAAAAAAAAGTTTTTCTAGACCATTAAAAATTGTTGTGTGTACGCGGCATTAGACAGGTCGTGAAAGACATAAAAGCAGAGAAAAGCCCGGGACCTGATGGGTTCACATCCATTTACTACAAGGCATTCACAGACACACTCCTTGACCCCAGCGGTGTATTTAGGTTTTGTGCTGCCCTAGGCCTGACTAAATGTGTGCACCCCCTAATTTAAATATGACACACCCCTTCCTGTCAAGGCCACTCCCTTCCTGTTTAAGACCCACCATGTCATCTGTAAAAAAAAAAGTGTGCTGCCTCATCAGTGGAATTCAAGAATGCTGCCTCAGTGGGTGTCAGTGGCCATAAGTGCAGTGCCGCCTCATCAGTGCCCAGCCCAATGGTGCAGCTTATCAGTGGCCATCAAACCTATCAGTGCTGACTGATTAGTGCAGCTTAAGAGTGCTGCCTCATCGGTGCAGCCTCATCAGTTTCATAATATCACAGCTTATTAGTGTATATGAATTATGCATTGATTATCACATGTGGCACTTTGCAGTACATGAGTTTTCACTGAATGTGGACTGTTTAAAGCGGAGTTCCACCCAAACATGGAAGCTCTGCTAATCTGCTTCCTGTTTTTGACAGGTACCCTTCCCCACTTCCGGGAGAGGGTGCTGTTCCTTGGAAGTTTGGCCCTCCTCCACCGCCAGGCCATTCAGAAAGCACAGCTTGCTTTGCACATGTGCAGTAGGGAACCAACTGTGAAGCTTCACAGCCAGTTTCCCTTAACATGAATGGTGGCGGCAGCACCCGAGAACTGATCCAAAAATTGGCCGGGGTGCCGACATTGCGAGATCCCAGGACAGGTAAGTGTCCTAATAATAAAAGTCAGCAGCTACAGTATATGTAGCTGCTGACTTTAATATTTTTCATGGGGGAGGGGGTTGGACCTCCTCTTTAATGAGTTTGCGTTGATCTCAGCATGCATGGAGCTCTTTGCACAAGCTGAAGTCAATGCAAACTCCGTAAACATTCCTCATTCAGTGAAAGTTCATGGACTGCGAAGTGCTCCATGCATGATGAGATCAATGCAAACTTTGCAGTCCATGAACTTTCACTGAATGAGGAATGTTTACTGAGTTTTCAGCACCAATCACTTTACTGCAACAAGATCTGTATATTAATTTCCATATTGAGCCCTTATATGCATGGGTGTAGGAACCCTTACAAATCTGGGGGGGACAGCATTTTTACTCGCCAGGTAAATTCTTATTCAGTAAACTCGGACTCCCACATGCCATGTGGGTTAATTTTTACTTATGCCATGTGGGTTGATTTTTACTAATGTCTTGTGGGCCACAAGGCATTAGTAAAAATCAACCCACATGGCATAAGTAAAAATTAACCCACATGGCATAAGTAAAGATTAACCCACATGGCATAAGTAAAAATCAACCCACATGGCATTAGTAAAAAAACAACCCACATGGTATTAGTAAAAATCAACCCACATGGCATTAGTAAAAATTAACCCACATGGCATAAGTAAAGATTAACCCACATGGCATAAGTAAAAATCAACCCACATGGCATTAGTAAAAAAACAACCCACATGGTATTAGTAAAAATCAACCCACATGGCATTAGTAAAAATGAATCCACACGGCATAAGTAAAAATTAACCCACACGGCATAAGTAAAAATCAACCCACATGGCATTAGCAAAAATTAACTGGTTAGCTGGTAGTGGCAGGTTAGGTGATTGACAATAGTTCCAGGTTAGGTAGTAGTGGCAGGCTAGGTGGCAGTGCCAGGTTAGGTGGCAGTGCCAGGTTAGGTGGCATACAGTAGTGCCAGGTTAGGTGGTAGTGCCAGGTTAGGTGGCATACAGTAGTGCCTGGTTAGGTGGTAGTGTCAGGTTAGGTGGCAGTGCCAGGTTAGGTGGTATACAGCAGTGCCTGGTTAGGTGGTAGTGCCAGGTTAGGTGGCATACAGTAGTGCCTGATTAGGTGGTAGTGTCAGGTTAGGTGGCAGTGCCAGTTTAGGTGGTATACAGTAGTGCCAGGTTAGGTGGCAGTGCCAGGTTAGGTGGTATACAGTAGTGCCTGGTTAGGTGGTAGTGTCAGGTTAGGTGGCCGTGCCAGGTTAGGTGGTATACAGTAGTGCCAGGTTAGGTGGTAGTGGCAGGTTAGGTGGTAGTGGCAGGTTAGGTGGTAGTGGCAGGTTAGGTGGTATACAGTAGTGCCTGGATAGGTGGAAGTGGAAGGTTAGGTGGTAGTGGCAGGTTAGGTGGTATACAGTAGTGGCAGGTTAGGTGGTAGTGGCAGGTTAGGTGGTAGTGCCAGGTTAGGTGGTATACAGTAGTGCCAGGTTAGGTGGTAGTGCCAGGTTAGGTGGTATAGGGTAGTGCCTGGTTAGGTGGAAGTGGCAGGGTAGGTGGTATACAGTAGTGCCTGGATAGGTGGTAGTGCCAGGTTAGGTAGTATTGCCAGGTTAGGTGGTATACATCAGTGCCAGGTTAGGTGGTATACAGTAGTGTCTGGTTAGGTGGTAGTGGCAGGTTAGGTGGTATACAGCAATGCCTGGATAGGTGGTAGTGGCAGGTTAAGTGGTAGTGTCAGGTTAGGTGGTATACAGTAGTGCCAGGTTAGGTGGTAGTGGCAGGTTAGGTGGTATACAGTAGTGCCTGGTTAGGTGGTAGTGGCAGGTTAGGTGGTATACAGTAGTGCCTGGATAGGTGGAAGTGGAAGGTTAGGTGGTAGTGGCAGGTTAGGTGGTATACAGTAGTGGCAGGTTAGGTGGTAGTGGCAGGTTAGGTGGTAGTGCCAGGTTAGGTGGTATACAGTAGTGCCAGGTTAGGTGGTAGTGCCAGGTTAGGTGGTATAGGGTAGTGCCTGGTTAGGTGGAAGTGGCAGGGTAGGTGGTATACAGTAGTGCCTGGATAGGTGGTAGTGCCAGGTTAGGTAGTATTGCCAGGTTAGGTGGTATACATCAGTGCCAGGTTAGGTGGTATACAGTAGTGTCTGGTTAGGTGGTAGTGGCAAGTTAGGTGGTATACAGCAATGCCTGGATAGGTGGTAGTGGCAGGTTAAGTGGTAGTGTCAGGTTAGGTGGTATACAGTAGTGCCAGGTTAGGTGGTAGTGGCAGGTTAGGTGGTATACAGTAGTGCCTGGTTAGGTGGTAGTGCCAGGTTAGGTGGTAGTGGCAGGTTAGGTGGTATACAGTAGTGCCTGGTTAGGTGGTAGTGCCAGGTTAGGTGGTAGTGACAGGTTAGGTGGTAGTGCCAGGTTAGGTGGTAGTGACAGGTTAGGTGGTATACAGTAGTGCCAGGTTAGGTGGTATACAGTAGTGCCTGGTTAGGTGGTAGTGGCAGGTTAGGTGGTAGTGGCAGGTTAGGTGGTAGTGGCAGGTTAGGTGGTATACAGTAGTGCCAGGTTAGGTGGTAGTGCCAGGTTAGAGTGGTAGTGCCAGAGTAAATACATGACATGAATAGATAAGAGTCCTGTTCCCCATTTCCATCAGCTGCACTACAAGCATGAATCTATGACTATCCAGTGCCAGGTTAGTACCTGTATACCATACCCCCCCCTCTCTGAATATTATACCTCCCCCTCTCTGTAAACTGTAACACCCCCCCCCTCTCTGAATATTATACCTCCCCCCTCTCTGTAAACTGTAACACCTCCCACTCTCTGTAACATTTACCTCCTCCCCCCTGTACCTCAACTGTGTCGTTCTGGCTCTCCATCACATGTAACTTAGTCTCTCTGGCTCTGCAGGCTGGTCGGGTGTAGTGTGGCCACGAGTGTCAGTCTGGGCCCCTCCCCCTTCCTGCTCCTTTCTCCCATTCAGCAGAGTGGCCAGCACAGCTATGCGTGTCTGTGTGCAATCAGCTGTGCGCCGCTGGGGAGGGGAGGGGAGGGGTCGGGGCTGGATCGGCACTACATCGCCACTGAAGGGGGAGAAAAGCAATGACCGCAGCTGGACTCGGCGGCCCCTGCCTGCGATCCGGGGATGATCTCCCTATCCTAACCTGGGGGGGATTTTACCATACTTGTTCCCCCCCGCATTATTTCCTGGGGGGGATGCGTCCCCCCTGTCCCCCCCCGGTTCCTACGCCCATGCTTATATGTGATTGGCGGCTCTGCACACATTACAGAAGTTGTGCAGTCAGGAGCAGCGGGGGATTTGTCACCTCAAGGAGTGAGAGGAATCAAGGAGCATCAAGTGTATGGGGGAGGGGCAATGTATGACTGCATGGAGGAGGGTGGTAATGTATGACTGCATGGAGGAGGGTGGTAATGTATGACTGCATTGGGGAGGGTGGTAATGTATGACTGCATGAAGGGGGCAGTGTATATGAAAGCTTAAAAAATATATATATATATATAGGGGTTAGTGTATGGGGGAACACTGACTACTTGGAGAGCATTCTATGTATGGGGGGGGATGGATGTCCATTTACCCGATCAGAGGGATATCCTGATAGCCTTCTACTGCCTGCAGTGAGATGAGCTCTTTGGCTCTCATCCGAAGTTTAGCTTTGCTAAATTCACAGGCTGCACCCGGCGCTGGGATCCTCCTCGATTCTAGGCTATCCCGGCCCTCCTTGGGATAATTAGAAAGTTGATGATGATATTCTCCCCCTCCTCCTCGATAGACCCCGCCCCACACTGGGGAGACGATACAGTGTAGAAAGCTGCATGGAGGAGGGTAGGCGGAGCACCAGTCAGATTGCACCCCTTGCCCCCCTCGGACAAGCACGGCACACCGGAATCATTACAAGTAATAAAAGTATATATAGGGACTTTGTAGCCATTTTCTTGAAGTCCAAACTTTACCAATCTTTGTTCCAATCTGCATCAGACCAGCTTAAATCATGAAACAAAGAGAATAAAACTAAAAACTGAATGAATCATTTTTAAATCCTGAATGGACACTGATGAGACCAAGCTTAAAGGGGCTGTAAAGTATTTTTTTTTTTCATAATAAGCATCATTTACCTGCAGACATTCCTCTTTTCACTTCCTCATTGTTGGTTTTTGCTCAGAAGTTGCTCTATTTATTCTCTGTTCTGTTCACTTCCTGCTTGTCTGATTGTTACTCACCACCGTGATGGGAGGTTTTACTGCGGTGGTCAGTGACGTGCCCCGCCCCCTCCTGGGAACTACATCTGTGCGGCAGGACACTCTCTACGTGTTAGAGACTTCAATGGAGGTGTGAATTACTGGGTGTGCCGCAATGCATACTGGGAAATGTAGTTCTTACATGAACGAGCGCCGCAAACCAGAAAGTGAATGAGAGAACAGAAACTAGAATGCCGGAGGTGATATAGATGAAGGAATTTAATAGGTATTTACTCGTTTTTTAACAGAATCGTTACACTATTCTGTCTGTCTACCTTGCAGACATTCATTTTAGGCAAACAAATGTTTTCCTTTACAACTCCTTTAAACATTCAGACCGGAGGATTTGCCTGTCAAATGACCGGGCCACTTTTTGACAATTGCGCGGTCGTGCAACATGACACCCAAACAAAATTGACATCCTTTCTTTCCCACAAATAGAGATTTATTTTGGTGGTATTTGATCACCTCTGCGGTTTTTATTTTTTGTGCTCTAAACAAAACAGGAGCGACAATTTTGAAAAAAAAAAAAACAATATTTTTCACTTTTTGCTATAATAAATATCCCCATTTTTTTTAAAGCTAATTTATTCTCAGTTTAGGCCGATACGTATTCTTCCATATATTTTTGGTAAACAAAATCGCAATAAACGTTTATTAATTGGTTTGCACAAAAGTTATAGCGTCTACAAAATAGGGGATAGTTTTATGGCATTTTTATTACCATTTTTTACTAGTAATGGGGGCGATCAGGGATTTTTATGGTGACTGCGACATTATGGCGGACACATTTGACACTTTTTACGCTAATTTGGGACCATTCACATTTATACAGTGATCAGTGCTATAAAAATACACTGATTACCGTATAAATGTGACTGGCAGGGGTTAACCACTAGGGCAGTGTTTTTCAACTCCAGTCCTCGAGGCACACCAACAGGTCATGTTTTCAGGATTTCCTTTAGATGAAACGACTGTGGTAATTACTAAGGCAGTGAAACTGATCAAATCACCTGTTCAAAATAATGGAAAGCCTGAAAACATGACCTGTTGGTGTGCCTTGAGTTGAAAAACACTGCACTAGGGGGCTAGGAATGGGTTAAATGTGTCCTAGGGAGTGATTCTAACTGTGTAGGGCTTACTGTGACACGTCACTGATCGCTGCTACAGATGAGCAGGAACAGACAATCAGTGTCCTGTCACTAGGCAGAACAGGGAGAGGCCTTGTTTACACTGGCCCCTCCCTGTTCTGCCGCTCTATGACACAATCGCGGGACACCGGCGGACATCGAGTCCACGGGGACGGTCATGGAGCTTGCAGCAGGGGAGTGCATGCGCCGCCAGCAGGAAATTGAAAGTACCGTAAATATACATTACTTTGCGCAGTTGTGCCATTCTGGCGACGTATAGGGTGCAGGACACGGTCAGCAAGTGCTTAATTTTGATATCATAGAAATCTATAAAATATGTGTATATATATATAAAGGATATAATAATCAAATATTAATAAATGATAATTAAAAATACATAGATAAATTGTCCCGTTATCTGAATAAATCCAATGGAGGGACCAAGTATAAGTAAAATATGGAGCGGGTCACTAAGCAATTAGATGCACACCGGAAATAAAGTGTGAGGCTTTGAAAGAAGCAAAATTGCCCAATGAATCAGAAAACATCAATAATTACTGATAAAACAGTTGAGATCAAACTCAACATTTAGTCCATCTGGCACGAGAGTTCTCATTTTATGGATCCATTTTGATTCTTTTTGGCTCAAAGATCTAATTTTATGATTCCCTCTCCAGGGTTTACTATTCCTCTCTATTCCCCAGAATATTAGATGTTCTGGATTATTATTATGTACCAGGGCAAAGTGTCTAGATACATTGGCCGGGATTCACAAAGCACTTACGCCGACGTATCTCGAGATACTCCGCGTAAGTGTAAATGTGCGCCGTCGCATCTATGCGCCGTGCCCACAGAACTAGATACGCCTGAAAATAGGCTTCATCCGACCAACATAACTTTCCTACGCCAGCGTATCGTGGGCGCATATTTACACTGGTCGCCTCATTACAAATATGCAAATGAATGAGATATGTCGATTCACGAACGTAGTTGTGCCCGGCGCATAATATACGTGGTTTGCGTAAGGCTTACGTCCGGCGTATAGTTATCCCTCATCTATGACTTAGTACGTGAATATGGCTGGGCTTAGGTTACGTTCACTTCGTAGGCAGTGATTCCACGTATCTTAGGGAGTAGTTTCAACGTGATTCTGAGCATGCACACTGGGTTGCGTCCACGGGACGGCGCATGCGCCGTTCATTTTAAGTACTTGTCTGTCACTCGGCCAAGGCCAAAAAATTTGAAAAAAAACAAAATGTTTTTTTTTTTGTTATAACATTTTGCAAAAAAGTAATTGTTTATCTTTCACTGATGGGCACTGATGATGCAGCACTGGTGGGCGGCACTAATAGGCACTGATGAGGCAGCACTGGTGGGCGACACTGATTAGGCAGCACTGGTGGGCACCACTAATGGGCACCGATGTTCTATCGGGTTGAGGTCAGGACTCTGTGCAGGCAAATCAAGTTCCTCCACCCCAAACTCGCTCATCCATTGCTTTGTGCACTGGTGCGCAGTCATGTTGGAACAGGAAGGGGACGTCCCCAAATGGTTCCCACAAAGTTGGGAGCATGAAATTGAAATTGGGAGCATGAAATTAGCATGGGGTCACGCCTCATTAGCATGGCTCACGCCCACTTCCACCTACGCCGGATTACGCCGAGAAAACCCAGCATATCTTTAACAGTAAGTGGAAGCGAGTGCTTTGTGAATACTGTGCTTGCTTCACTGCGCTACACCGGCATAGCCTAAAAAAGATACGCTACACCGGCATAAATATGCGCCAATGTATGTGAATCCGGGCCATTATGGTTTGGACATCCTTTAATAATATTTTGTACATGCTCCATGACTCTTCATTTTAAAGGCACTTTTGGTTCTCCCTACATACTGTCATCTACAAGAGCATTGTAGAACACACACAACTCCCTCAGTATGGCAGCTCATAAAATCTCCGATGGGATAAATACTTCCTGTGCTGGTGGCTTCAAATATATTCTTTTTTCCTTAGAATTTTTAAAAAAAAAACAATATTTATATGGGTAAATGGGTAAAAACCTTTCCCATTAAAGTAAGAAAATTATTTTTTGGGGGGTGGTTCAACCACATTTTTAACAATAATTCCGCAAACACGGTCAGAATTTCCGATAAAATTTTTTCGCTGTGAGCTCGTTGTCGGAAAATCCATCAGCGTGTAGGCTCCATCGGACATTTGCTGTCAGAATTTCTGACAACAAAAATTTGAGAGCTGGTTCTCAAATTTTTCGACAACAAAAGTTGTTGTCGGAAATTCAGACCGTGTGTGCACACAATTCAAAGCACAAAAATTCTATGCATGGTCGGAATCAATTTGACGCATGCTCGGAACCATTGAACTTCATTTTTCTTGGCTCGTCGTAGTGTTGTACATCACCGCATTATTGACGTTTGCAATTTCCGGCAACATTTTTTGTGATTGTGTGTATGCAAGACAAGTTTGAGCCAACATCCGTCGGAAAAAAATCCACTGTTTTGTTATCGGAATGTCCGATCGTCTGTACATGGCATAAGATCTCTTAAAGTTGTTTGTTTGTAGATGACAACAGGTCTGTCAGGCAAAATACTCCGTAGATATCAATCCCCTCTCAATACTTGCCAATCTTTTGTAATATGTTTTTCCACATCTGTGTGTTGAACATTGTAATCTAGAATGAGAGCTGGAGCCTCTGATAGTTGCTTTACTTTTTTGTTTTCTTCATACTTACTTGTAAAATCCATTTCTTTGAGTACATCACTGGACATAGAGGCCCCTCCCCTCTTTTTTTGGGAGTTCATTGCTTGCTACTAAACTGGAGTACTTCCTGTAGGTGAGGGGTTATATAGGGATCACTTCCTGTTTTGGTTATTCTACCAGTGTCCATTCACCTATAGGTGGCGCATAACCCAGGTAGTAATGTATATGGCTGCTCTGTGTCCCGTGATGTACTCAAAGAAATGGATTTTACAGGTAAGTGTGAAAAAAAAAATCCAATTTTTATTTTAATTTTTTTGGGAGGGGGGCTTTGGAGAGATATCCGGGGTCTAAACAGACCTCTAATGTCTCTTATTTGAGACATAGAGGCCCGGATTCACGTACAAGTTACGCCAGCGTATCTCCAGATACGCCGTCGTAACTCTGAGTCCATGCCGTCGTATCTATGCGCCTGATTCTTAGAATCAGTTACGCATAGATTTGTATTAGATCCGACCGGCGTAAGTCTCTTACGCCGTCATATCTTAACTGCATATTTACGCTGGCCGCTAGGGGCGTGTACGCTGATTTACGCCTAGAAATATGTAAATCAGCTAGATACGCCAATTCATGAACGTACGCCCGGCCGACGCAGTACAGATACGCCGTTTACGTTAGGCTTTTCCCGGCGTAAAGTTACCCCTGCTATATGAGGCGTACCAATGTTAAGTATGGACGTCGTTCCCGCGTCAAATTTTGAAAATTTTACGTTGTTTGCTTAAGTCGTTCGTGAATAGGGCTGGGCATCATTTACGTTCATGTCGAAAGCATTGGCTTCTTGCGGGTTAATCTGGAGCATGCGCACTGGGATACTTTCACGGACGGCGCATGCGCCGTTCGTAAAAAGCGTCATTTATGTGGGGTCACATTAAATTTACATAACACACGCCCACATCTACCACATTTGAATTAGGCGGGCTTACGCCGGCCTATTTACGCTACACCGCCGCAACTTTCGTTTGAGAATACGGCACTTGCCTGTCACAGTTGCGGAGGCTTAACGTAAATAGGATACGTTACGCCCGCACAAAGATATGCGATTCTACGTGAATCCGGGCCAGAAAGTGACTGAAGACGGAGTTCCTTCCCTTTCTCTGCAGGCTCAGCTGCAATACATAGGAATGAATAGAAGTC
The DNA here is from genome assembly GCF_905171775.1 of Rana temporaria. Lineage (NCBI taxonomy): Eukaryota > Metazoa > Chordata > Amphibia > Anura > Ranidae > Rana > Rana temporaria. The sequence goes on along the minus strand of NC_053490.1, from coordinate 3,480,132 downwards.
TCTGCAGAGAGGATCCCATCCATTCATAAACTGAGGCATAGTAATCACACGCTGTACCTGTGCCCACCAGGTGTATTATAATGCCAGCATTGCACACACAGGGGCCGGACCCCCTATGTACAAGGGACCTAAGACATACAATCAGCTTGTGACCCATTCCACCAGACTCCTACAACTGGAAGATTACATTTTTGGGGGGATGTTGTAGAAGAACTCAGACCACGCTATTGTGCGGTGAGAATACAATCCAACTTTATTAATCATATATATGTGACACTTTAACAACAGAAGAAAATAGATCAATTGTTTACATTTCAAGGATATATTTATACCATTTATATCATCTATGCTAAGAAACTGATTACCATATGACACGCCCCTCATTAATACCAGCCCCGCCCACTTATGGAACCCTCTAAACATCCCAAATCCCTGTAAATTCCCAGAAGACACTTTAATCTTTTATCCATAACAAGCTGATTGGGTACAAGAGAACCCAGAGCCCCTCCTGCTCATTCCCACCCAACAAGTCCATGTCACCATCTACAAGGTTAGAGGACCTGAAGGAGAACAAGACCATGACCACCAGGACCATCGCCTGACTGAAGCCATGCCCACATTTCTTTCTAATGCTGCTTCTATGGTCTCCTCAGATACAGATTTGGCAGATGTACATCGGTGGAACCCTTTCACTCCGGCCAATGGAAGGTTTACATCAGCAGCAGCCCGGGCTTATATCTATAGTACCAGGGGGGGGCTGTCTACATTTGTTACACCAACTGTCCGATTTCTGGTGGAAGTGATTCAGCCGCACTGAAGGTACTCCCCCCATGTATATCGGGCTCAGCTTCACCTCCTGCAAGCCCAAGACAGACATGGTGGGTGTCAGTGGTGAGAGCAGAAGATCAGCAAACATCCGATCTCTGATCTCCTCTTCACTGAATGAACATGGAAGGTGTGAGATTATGTCATTTCTGGGTTCAGTGCTGTCATTTCTTGTCGCCAGGGAAGGAGCTGATCAAGCAAGATCTCGGGTCCAGAGATGACATTAAGGATCTAATAAACCTCTGATGTCTCTTTAAAGAGGACCTGTGTCAAGAAATAGTTTATCATAGGGAGACCATCAACCCCTTATACTGTATGATAGAAATACAATTAAGTGAAACAAAGTGTAAAAATGAAAGTAACATATTGTAAGTAAAAAACACACAAAACACGTTCCGGCATACATGCACACCATGCAAATGTCGGCTTCAGGTGCGGTTATGTAGGAAAACAACAATCACACCACACAATTTACATATCACTGCACACACCAGAGTGAGAGGAACGACTCTAGGGACATCATTCATGGTCATAAAAAAGACAAAATCAAATCTGTCAGTGAAAAAAATAACCACAGCAATGTATAAATTTATTATCAAAACTATAGTAGAAACTAATGGCTTAGCATGTTGCTGAAATGACTGTTTACAGGGTATAGAGACATAAAAGTTAACGGATTACTTTTAAAAATGATTAAAAATAGATTAAATTCAATCCAATCATATAATGTACCTGTAGTTTCACTTTCATTTTTAAACTGGTTTCTGTGAAGTAAAGAGACCCACAGAACAAAAACAAACAAATCCAGGGCAGTGTTTTGTTTTTAAAATGAATCTGATTGGTTCTGAGGAGTTTTAGACACACAGCTTGGACCACAGTGAAAAGCTGCCATGAGATTTTTCATAAGGAGCCAGACAAGCAGGAAGTGTGGAGATCACAGCAGAATTACAGCCACTTCAAAGCAAAAACGAACAATGAGGACATGAAACCAGTACTGCAGTAAGGTAAAGGAAGCTATTTAGCTAAAAAAAAAATCCTTTAGTGATCCTTTAAGAAGCAAACCCACCATATTACTCAACCGAGTTCCAACTCAACCCATCCAAGAAAATGGACCCCACTTCCTCCCACCCAGGTGCCGGTTGGATCTCCTTTACCTTGTGTAGATATCTCCTTCTGAGATCCTCATGATATAAAATAAATGGACAACACTCTCTATGTGACACCAGTTTGTAGACTCCACCTTGATATTCCGAGAGATAGTCATCAGATTAGATCTTTGAGCATTTAAGTTGAAATTTAATATTATTATTTTAATATTTTAATATTTAATATTTAGTTCTATGACACCACCTTAGGTGATGGAGACACTTCTGCTGTCAGCTCTGCTATAACATCAATGGTCTCATTGGTTATCTGATCCATGACTCCAGTACACAGGTTCATCTTACTTAGTATTCAAAAGAGCTTTATTGAAGAAAAAAAATATGCGATACAGACAAGCATAGCAATAAACGTCTTTGAAAAGTTACAGATGTATTGTGACCCGTGCAACTTGTAACGTATAAGTTACTTGTACATTTAAGAATGCATCATAAAACATTGTGAATGGCACACAGGGGCCCAAGTTTAACTCATAGCATAGATGTAGCTTTCATTTGAGCCAAACCAGTTCAAACAACTATGATATCTATTATAACTCCATCAGTAGGGGTGATATCTATTTCACTTAGTATATTAAACAGTCTGAGGTATCACCTTCAAGCTTGTCATCCAGAGTTAGCAGAAATAAGGTAGAGGAAGCCAGGAAAGAAGGTTAAAAGAAATTGAAGCAAAGAAGAAAGAAAGAGGTTGGGAGATGATATTTAGAAGAGGGTCGTCCATCCCGTTCTAACAGGAGGGTCTGATCCCTCTGCCCTAGTGTGACCAAGATCCGGCTCGGCTGAATCCACTCCTCAAGCGATATTGTCGGAGTCTGCTCCTGACATAAGTTTATCATATGCGCTAGAATATTTAAAGACAAGCCAGGTGCGCCATGTGTCATGAAGACTTTCAGCCGTGCCTCTGTCCTGTGCCAACGTGTCCTCCATCTCGTACACGTCATGGACTCTATGAAGCCATTCCCGTATGGTCGGGACTCTGGAAGAGCTCCAGTAAAGTGGGATCAGTGATTTGGCCGCGTTCAATAAGTGTTTAGTTAAAGATTTCTTGTAGCGTGTCAGAGAGAAGGAGGACAGGTGTAGCAAGCAACATGCAGCATCTAGGTCTAGCTTAGTGTCTGTGATTTGTTTAATAATGTCTCTCACCTCTGTCCAGTAGGTGGCGATCATGGGGCAACTCCACCAGATGTGGAGCAGAGTGCCTTTATCATCTTGGCATCTCCAGCAGGCCTCGGATCTCTGTGGATCCCATCTGTGTAACCTTTCCGGTGTATTGTACCAGCGGGTCAGGAGTTTGAAGCTTGTTTCCTGCAATCTAGAACTGATTGAGCATTTGTGTGCCATAATACATGCATACCTCCATCTCTTCTCCGGGATATCCACTCCCAGGTCCTCCGACCATCTCCCCCTGTGTCCATCCGACTCCCCCCCTCCAGCCCGTTGTAGCCAAGAGTACGCCACGGAAGTCGTTTTAGCCTGTGGAGAGTGTGAGCGGCATACTGATTCCATTTCGGTCAGTGGTCTTGTTAGGTTCGCAGAGTCTTTAAGTTTGTGTATGTAGCTGCGAAGTTGGAAATATGTCCAGAGCCTCAATCTGGGGAGATTGTTGTCAGATTTAAGAACCTGCCAGTCTTTGAGCCTATTCCCTTCGAAGCATTCGCCCGCTAGTAGGGGGTCCGACTGAGGAGCTGATCTAAGGGACGCATTGTCCACTCCTGGGGTAAAATCCGGGTTATCAGCTAGTGGTGTGAGAGGGCCCGGTACATCTGAAATGCCCTGTCTTTTAGCTATTGATTGGAATATCTCCAAAGTAGGCCCCGTGATAGGATTTTTACGTAAGGAGGTTGGGTATGCTACCTTTGGTACCCATGGGGAATGTTTAAGGGGCCACTGGGCATATCTCTGCTTCCAATCCTACCCAATCTTTCATGGATCCATGACAGTGCCAATCAACTATTCGGGCCAGGTGTGACGCCTGGTAATACATCTTAAAGTCTGGAAAGCTTAGTCCCCCTAATTCCTTAGCTTTCATTAGGCTTGTTAGTTTGATTCTTGGTTTCTTACGATTCCAAAGAAAACGCAGTAGAACTGTGTTTAGGGAGATGAAAAAGCTTCGGGGGACCCTTACAGGGAGTGTGCGTATTAGATAGAGAAATTTAGGTAAAATTACCATTTTGACTATAGATGCCCGCCCTAGCCACGAGAAATTCCCTTGATCCCATTGCTTGAGGTCTGCCTCGCATCCCCTCAGAAGGGGAGGGAAGTTTCTTTCAAAAACATTTGAGAGATGGGGTGTAAGCCAGATACCAAGGTATTTGAGAGCGTTGGTCACCCACCGAAATGGCGAATTGGCCTTGGCCAAAGCCAACACCTTCTCTGGTAGAGTAACATTGAGGGCCTCTGATTTTGTGTAATTAATTTTTAAATTAGAGATGTAACCATAATGCGAAAATTCTGCCAGTAAGCCGGGGAGTGAGAAGTGTGGGTCTGTCAGGAAAAACAAGAGGTCATCAGCATAAGCTGCGACCTTGTATTCGCAGTCCCCCACCCGGAACCCGCTGACAACAGGGTTGAGTTTGATCGTTCGGATAAAGGGTTTGAGAGATAAAATAAATAATAGGGGCGATAGGGGGCAGCCCTGCCGGGTCCCGTTCGTTATTCGTACTTTTTTGGAGAGAGTGCCGTTAATACGGAGTTGAGCCGAAGGATTCTGGTATAGAGCAGCAATCCATGCAAGCATGTGGGGTCCCAGACCCACACGTCTGCATACCGCCAGCATGAAATCCCATGCGACTCGGTCGAAGGCCTTCTCCGCGTCCGTAGACAGGAGAAGGCCCTCGATATTCCTGACTCTCGCCGCGTGCAGCAGCAGAAGCGCCTTAGAGGTGTTGTCTTTGGCCTCCCTGCCCTGCACGAAGCCAGCCTGTTCTAGCCCAATAATGCCGGGCAATAACGGGCTCAATCTCGTGGCAAGAATCTTGGCAAATAATTTCACGTCCAAGTTGAGAAGCGAAATGGGGCGATAGCTCGCGCAATCTGCGGGGTCTTTACCTTGTTTTGCCAGCACTGTGATGTGTGCCGAGAGTAGGTCCGGTGTCACGGCTCTGGGGGTAGACAATGAGTTTAGTGCATTCCCAAGGGGCCCTGCCAAAAGGTCAGTGAATGTCTTGTAGTACACTGCCGAGTATCCGTCCGGTCCCGGACTTTTACCCGACTTGAGTTGTGTGATGGCCAGTTTAATCTCTTGGGCCGTTATCGGCTCCTCGAGAAGGGTGGCATCCGAGTCTGGCAAGGTAGGCAGTCCACTCTTAATGAGGTAGTCATTTATAATCTGTGTTCTGTCCCCAGTCATGTCTTGTTGTCTATGTTGTGGTGGTAAGTTGTATAGCTTGGTGTAAAACTCATGGAACCTGTCTGCTATTGCCTCTGCTGTTACCACCAAACTGCCGTCCTCCCCCTTGATGCCTGCTATGTTGTTCACAGAGGAACATTCTCTGAGTGCTCTTGCCAAGAACTTGCCAGCCTTGTTACCCGACTCATAGTAGAGTCTCTTCTTAAAGAAAAGCATGCGTTTGGCCGTGGAGTCAAGTACTTGTTGTAAGTTCTTCCGCGCCTCGAGTAGTGAGGCAGCCGAAGATACAGAGAGGGATTGTTTGTGTAAGGTTTCTAAAGTGGCAATTTTAGTGACTAGTTGTTGGATTACTGCTTCCCTTTCTCTTTTTTTCTTTGCACCCAAGCCCATCAGGATCCCCCGAATGGAGCATTTGTGTGCCTCCCAGACAGATAGTGGGTCGGAACCCTCAGTGATATTGAGTCTGAAAAACTCTTTCAGGCCCTCTGTTACCACAGGAAGAGTCGCAGGGTCAGTCAACAGCGAGGCGTTAAGCCTCCAGGAGGGTTTTTTTCTGGAGGGGTCTGTCAGGTTCATGGTTAGTGATATTGGAGCATGATCTGAGAATGTTTGGGTGCCTATGTGCGCTCCGGTTATCATCTCTAGATCGCGTTGTGAAACAAATAGGTAATCTAACCTAGCATATTTAGAGTGCGGAACAGAATAATGTGTATAATCGCGTCCCTCTGGGTTGAGAAAGCGCCAGGAATCAACCAAATGTAGGGACTGTAGAAGGAGCTTAAGACGTTTCAGAACTTTGTACTTGATGCACGATTTCCCATTTGATGTGTCGGCAAGGGGACATAGGGGCACATTAAAGTCCCCCCCCATTATAACACAACCTCTGGCAAACCCACTAAGCTCCTTGATGACCTTTTGGCAGAATGTTATGTGGGCCTTGTTAGGAAAGTACACATTCGCCAAGGTCACCTGTGTAGGCCCATATGAACCCTTAATGAAAATATACCGACCCCCCGGATCGCAAAGTTGCTCTGAAACTTCAAATGGGGCGTCTCTGTGTACCATAATCGCCACCCCTTTCGATTTTGCCTCGCTGTTTGTGGAGTGGAATACTCTAGTGTAGGACGGGCTGGAAAGTTTGGGGATGTGGTGTGTCTTGAAATGAGTTTCTTGTAAGAACACAAAATGTGGCTTACCCTTTTTAAGTTCCCTCAGCAGGGATGTGCGACGTTCAGGTATGTTTAAACCCCTCACATTGTGCGACACCACCAATGGGTGGGTCCCCAGCGATGAGTAGGCCATGATTGGAGCTTCGGACGGAGGAGGAGACGTTCAGAGGGCCGGGCCCGGCCGCTGTGACTGCACGCAGGGAGGAGAGAGACAAAAAGAAGGGCAAGTCAAACAAAACAAAAAAAAAAACAAAAACAAAAAGGAACAGTGACACTAATGCTGCACACAAATGATCAACCACTATGGCACTGTGATGACTCTTATCTCCCAATAGGTTAGTGCAATAAAGTAAATTTCTGCTAAAGAAAAAAGAGAAGGACAGAAAAGGGGAGGTAGTATGAAAGATAGGAGAGAACAAGAAGTACAGAAAGAAGAAGCTGTGAGTATCTACGGTGTATCTCCACCAGGGACAAAAATGAACTCTATCCCCGGATGGAGAAGACCACCTATGTAGTAAGGTGCAACTAGTGACCCAGCCGGGTCACCAGAAGCCTTGTGGGGCAGAAGGGAGGCAGCGACAACAAATGTCAACACCGAACCAGCTGCCAAACAGTTATGAACGAGTAAAATTCAACCAAATGAATACACACACAGCCCTATTAAGTAGGGCTCAATCTATCGTAGTGCGTACTAAGAATACCCAGCCCATCTCCATGTGCTCATGGTGAAATCACCACGGGACATGGGGTATGGACATGTACTTCAGGTAAGGCTAACTACCGCAATAAACATATATACACTTGCAGGAGCGTGCAGATGATCAGTTTCCCCCCTCTCGGGTACCCCCCCCACCCTCGCCAGGTCCCCACAACAGCCAAGGAAATGACCTCCAGGATCAGCAAACTAAAAGTACCAAGGTGCTTCCGCATCAATAAGGCCCAAGGCAACTTCCCATTATCAGGTGGAAGCCGCGGCCAAGTCACCCCAACAATGTCCCGCGGCCACAGGTTGCCGCCGCCGTGTCCCAGCAACAGCTCTCCCATTATGACTAGGTAATGCCCCACTGGGTGTTATAACCTTACGTGCAAACTACATACAGTCCAGTGCCTGGGTCACACATCTGAGTGTATGCCATACAAAGAGCCACGTCCAGGGCAGGGCATAATGCAAAATATAATGTTGAGTCCCCCAGGAGAATCACTCTAACAACCGTGCATGTAGGGAGCAGAACCTTTTATCTCGCCCAACCTCAGCGTGTAAAAGGGAGATAAAGCAGGGTTGTAAGGGGGCCTGGTTCAAAGTCAGCTAAGGATCAGGTCGGCAGCAGCATCCAACAACAGAGCCGACCCGGGGAGGGGGGGGAAGGAGCACCGGAGAAATCCAGTTAGGGCCTCAAGGGTGAACCGCAAGTGCGGCTCAGGGAATCATCACATTACCATTCACCAACTCAGATCATGTTCAGCTCCCTCGGGCCGTCTGCTTGCCTTCTCGGGGTGCCGGTCTTTGATCCACCGCCTCTGCCATGTTTAGCTCTCTTTGTCAGCCGTGTATCTGGGGTGGAGAGGGGCGAATCCGGAGGGCTCCGTTCTGGTAGAGGGTGTAGGAATTCCGCATACCATTCTGGTAACTCGACCAAGTCCAGACCTAGGGCGTTGCAGAACTCCGGTAAGTCAGCGGGCGTGCGGAGCATGTGTTGGTGTCCATTAAAGGTGACCACTAGCGCGAAGGGGAAGCGCCAAGTATAACGCATGTCTTTCTCTCTCAGTTTGTCCAGAAGGGGGCGCAGAGCTCTTCTGTTCCTCAGAGTTATGGGAGATAGATCCTGGAACAGTAAAATGGTCGCTCCATTATAAACTATGTGGTCATTCCTTCTAGCTCTGTGCATAATCTCCTCTTTCAGGCTGAAACTTTCCATACAGCAGATAATGTCTCTCGGGGGGGCCCCGTCAGGTCCTCTGGGTCTGAGAGCTCTATGGGCACGGACAAAGCCGATCGGTGCGTCCTCTTGTCTCTCTAGTAGGCTGTTAAATACGCTGCTCAATGTCGTTGCTATCTGGTCTGCGTCCACGGATTCCGGGATCCCCTTGACCCGCACATTGCACCTCCTTCCTCTATTATCGAGGTCTTCGATATGTCTGTTCATTTCAATAAAGTGTTGTGCGTGCACCAAGGTTGCTTTCTCTACCCGCAGTATAGCCTTGTCTTTGCGCTTCCCTTGAGACTCTGCCGCGGCCATCTTCTCATTAAGTACTAACATGCTAGTCTTAAGGTCCGTTATGGCGGCTGAGAACGTGGCCTTTATGTCCGCAGCGATCATGGACATGTCAGCGAACGTTAAGGGTTGGTCCGATGCTGACTTACCCCGAGCCAGGCTTTCAGGGGCTGATTGTGAATCATCACTGTAGTCCTCGTCGTGGCTGGTCGGCGCCATCTTGGGCCTAGTTGCAGCGCCGCGTCCTGCGGTCCTGGGTTTGAAAAGTTCCGCTATGTTCTGGGCGGAATAGGACACCGAGGCACGTCTCGGGCGAGATCGCGGTGTGAAGCAGGTCTTTTTGCCAGGCATTGGGATGCTTTGTGCCGGGTATTCAGCTAGATAGGGCTGTGTGTGTGGAGGAGCTCGCTCAATGTGCTGCCATCTCCGTCGCCTGCCAAGCCACGCCCCCAGGTTCATCTTACTTAGATGACTAATGCCGCGTACACGATTGGAAATTCCAACCAGAAAACCGTGTTTTTTTTTTTCAACGGAATGTTGGCTCAAACTTGTGTTGCATACACACGGTCACACAAATTGTGTCAAAAATTCAGTCCGTCAAGAACGCAGTGACGTACAAGACGTATGACGAGCCGAGATCAGTAACGTTCAATAGGCAGTTCGGCTCTTCTGCTGGATTCTGAGCATACATGTTTTTTGCGCGTCGGAATTGCATACAGACGAACAGAATTTCCGATGGCAACTTTTTCCGTTGGAAAAATAGAGAACCTGCTCTCAATCTTTTGTTGGCGGAAATTCCGACAGCAAAAGTCTGATGGAGCCTACACACGGTCGGAATTTCCAACCAAAAGCTTACATTGGACTTTTGTTGTCAGAATTTCCGATCTTGTGCAATTTTGAAGCATGACATGTGAGGTATCTATTTACTCGGCGCAACTTCATTTTTCACATTATGAAAAAAATTGGGCTAACTTTACTGTTTTTTTTTTAAGTATGAAGTATTATTAAGTTTTTCCCAAAAAACACGTTTGAAAAATTGCTGCGCAAATACAGTGCAAGATAAAAAGTTGCAATGGCCGCCATTGTATTCTCTAGGATCTCTGCTAAAAAAAAAAAAACATATATATGGCGTTTCTATGTTATTTTCTAAAAAAAAAAAATGTAGGAGCGAAGTGTCAGAATTGGCCTGGTCTTGAAGTGGTTAAAGTGAACCCCAATAATGGAAGGAATTTGACCACAAACTTAACACTTGGTAAGTTCAGATCTTGTGCAGTTGTGCTGTGTGATTAGTCTATGGAGATGAGTAATAGCTGGACAGCGGAAAATGATAACAATGATAATAATTCTTCACCTGATGGAATCCTGGAGACTTTCAGCAGAACCAAATGGAACTGTTGGAAGTGGCTATCTGAACTTAAGTGGTACTGAATGTATCCTATAAACAGTGGCAGCTCTGTGTTGGACGTCCTCTGGCTGGTGTCCCAGCTAAAGACCTGCCTAAAAAAGCTATAATCCACAAGAGGGGGTGGAGCATAGGAAGGAGGCATGGAACATGGGAGGGGAAGTAGAACATGTAATGGGAGGTGTGGACAAGGGGGCTTAGCTGGAGCCATCAATCCTGGATGTCGATGTATCAAATGAGAATCATGAAGAAAACAATTCAGTCATTTGTGTTGATCTATAAATATTGACAATTTTAAGTGCGTGTCTGATGGAGATAAGCACTAAACTCAAAGCAGTCGATCATTACATTCCAGTTTGTTCACAGATTTTAGTTTGCTTTATTTTTAGTAGCATTTTAACTTTTCACTTCTTTCCTAGCTTGTGGGATGACATTGGGGGTATGAAATTAATGGGACATGCACAAGTCTTTTAATATCCCTCCTTCTTCCAGTGTTTCCTCTGCAGATGAAGCTTATGAATCCTGTGGTGATAGATTAGCCCGACATTAACTGTAGAAGCTTAGTTATTTTCAGAACAGTAAAAATGGCTTCTCTCCGGTGTGTGATAATGCTTGTCTTCACTGTAAAAGCTTTATCACATCAGAACACTCATTCAGCTTCTCTCCAGTGTGAACCCTCTGGTGTCTAATAAGATGTGACTTCTGTGTAAAAGCTTTGTCACATTCAGAACACTGATATGACTTCTCTCCAGTGTGAACCCTCTGGTGTCTGATAAGCTCTGACTTCACTGCAAAAGCTTTATCACATTCAGAACACGGATATGGCTTCTCTCCAGTGTGGACCCTCTGGTGTCTGATAAGCTCTGACTTCACTGCAAAAGCTTTGTCACATTCAGAACACGGATATGGCTTCTGTCCAGTGTGGACCCTCTGGTGTCTGATAAGCTCTGACTTCACTGCAAAAGCTTTATCACATTCAGAACATGGATATGGCTTCTCTCCAGTGTGTACCCTCTCATGTCTGATAAGATGTTCCCTCATTGTAAAAGCTTTGCCACATTCAGAACACTGATATGGCTTCTCTCCAGTGTGAATCCTCTGGTGTATGATAAGATCTGACTTTCCAGTAAACGCTTTTCCACATTCAGAACACTGATATGGCTTCTCTCCAGTGTGGACCCTCTGGTGTGCTTTGAGATCTGACTTCCCAGTAAAAGCTTTGCCACATTCAGAACACTGATGTGGCTTCTCTCCAGTGTGGACCCTTTGGTGTATAATAAGGTTTTCCCTTGCTGTAAAAGGTTTGTCACATTCTGAACACTGGTATGGCTTCTCTCCAGTGTGGCTCCTCTGGTGTGTGATAAGGTGTGACTTATCAAAAAAATCTTTTTTACAAACAAAACACTGATATGGCTTTACTCCAGTGTGCACTCCCTGGTGTTTGATAAGATTTGATTTCAATGTAAAAGCTTTGCCACATTCAGAACACTGATATGGCTTCTCGCCAGTGGGAACTATTTGGTGTTTGATACGGTTTTTCTTCACTGTAAAAGCTTTATCATATTCAGAGCATTGATAGGTCGTCTCCCCAGTATGAATCCTCTGGTGTCTGATAAGGGTTGATGCTACGCTAAAAGCTTTGCCACATTCAGAACACTGATATGGCTTCTCTCCAGTGTGAACCTTCTGGTGTGAGATATATTTTGCCTCCATTGTAAATCTTTATCCCATTCCAAATGAGAAATATCTTCTGAAATGACTCCTCTTATGTATACATGGGTTGGACTTTACTGTAAAGCCATTGTCACTTCCAGAACACTGAAATGACTTCTCGCTGATGTCCTCGGAGGCTGGATCAATGCTGAAGAGGATCCAAAACATTTATGACTTTTAGAGCGTGGCTTTGACTTGTGTCCTCTGAGAATCCTCCAACGGCATCAAAGACTTTCAGACCTGTACAAACAAAATAATAATAAAAAAAATCTGAATTCTATATAAAGGGCTAAATAAAGTTATTTTCTATTTTTATATTCTTTAATAAATATACACTATGGGCTGGATTCAGATAGAATGGTCTATCTGTCTGCCCGGCGTAACGTATCTCAGATATGTTATGCCGCCATAATTTAGGGCGCAAGTTCTGTATTCAGAAACAACTTGCGCCCTTAGTTACGGCGGCGTAACGTATCTGTGTCGGCGTAAGCCCGCATAATTCAAATGTGGATGATGTGGGCGTGTTTTATGTATATTAAAGTGGTTGTAAACCCACTTTTTGGACTTTTGCCTACAGGTAAGCCTATAATAAGGCTTACCTGTAGGTATAAAGAATATCTCCTAAACCTGTACGGTTTAGGAGATATTCCTCGCCGACCCATGCCGGAAAGGAAATCGCATGCGCGGGAGTGACGTCATCGCCGCTCCAGCCAATCACAGCGCTGGAGCGGTGATACCCGGAAGACACGCTCGGCTGGCATGGACCAGGTAAGTTCCCTACCTCGTTCCGAGGTAAGTATTTTATAATGAGCCAATATGCGGTGCATACTAGCTCATTATGTCTTTTTCCTTGCAGGTGTAAAAAAAAATGTATGCGGGTTTACAACCGCTTTAACTGTGACCCCGCATATTTGACGTTTTTTTTACGAATGGCGCATTCCGCCGCAAATCGTCATTGCTTTCGACGTGAATGTAAATTACGTCCAGCCCTATTCGCGAACGACTTACTCAAACATAGGTGCATCCATGGGAAGGCTCCACAATATCTTTGCGACAAGATAGAACCTCACAATTCGAATCGCGTTCTGCGATCCACCGACCAAAATCTGGTCAGGGTACCAAAAACCAAATACAAGTCCAAAGGAGAAAGAAGGTTTGCTTTTCAGGGTCCGAGACTATGGAACGCTTTACCAACCAGCATTCGGTTGGAGGAAAACCACCTGTCTTTCAGAAGACAGATCAAAACTCTGCTCTTTTGATGTCATGAGACACGAACAACTAGCGCCCAGAAGCGATTCAGTTCGCATGCGCCGCGTTTTATAAGTTTTTCATTCATTCATTCATTCAAACGACGTAAAAAATTTAAAACTCGATGTGGGAACGCGGGAAATACTTAAAGCGGTTCTCCACCCTAAAGTGGAGTCCCGCTGATCGGAACCCTCCCCCCCTCCGGTGTCACATTTGACACCTTTCAGGGGGGAGGGGGGTGCAGATACCTGTCTAAAGACAGGTATTTGCACCCACTTCCGGCCACACGCTACGGGCAAAAGACGGGCATTCCGTCACATCCCGTCTGTCGCCCGTTGTGTGCTGGGAACACTCGGCTCCCAGCACACAGCGTGTGAGCCAATCGGCGGGCGCAGCGCGACTCACGCATGCGCCGTAGGGAACCGGGCAGTGAAGCCGCAGCGCTTCACTTCCTGGTTCCCTCAGCGTGGATGGCGGGGGGAGCAGCAGAGTGATGAGCGATCGCTCGTGCTCTGCTGCGATCAGCGCTGGACTCCAGGACAGGTAAGTGTCCTAATATTAAAAGTCAGCAGCTGCAGTATTTGTAGCTGCTGGCTTTTAATATTTTGTTCCCATGGCACATCCGCTTTAACATAGGATACGCCTCATATAGCAGGGGTAACTATACGCCGAAAAAAGCCTAACGTAAACGACGTAAAAAAAATTGCCGGCCGGACGTACGTTTCTGAATCAGCATATCTAACTCATTTGCATATTCCTCGCATAAATCTATGGAAGCGCCACCTATCGGCCAGCGTAAATATGCAGCCTAAGATACGACGGTGTAAAACACTTAAGCCGGTCGGATCTAAGGCCCCGTACTCACGACCAAACATGTCTGCTGAAACTGGTCCAGTTTCAGCAGACATGTTTGGCCGTGTGTTGGCCCGAGCGGACCATTTTCGGGCGGATCGGACAGGTTTCCAGCGGACAACTGTTTCCCGGACTTGCTTTAAAACAGTCCGCTGGAAACCTGTCCGCCCGGACATGTACGGTCGTCTGTACAGACCTACCGTACATCTCCTGCCGCCCGCCATCCCTTGCATGCGTCGAATGACTTCGACGCATGCGTGGAAGCATTTTAAAGGCAGGCCGCCCACGTCGCCGCGTCATTGTCGCGGCGACACCACGGACACGCCCCGCGTATTGTTTACGCACGGACCTCTGTTCGATGGTGTGTACAGCCATCGAACAGAAGTCTCCGGGCAGACATGTCCGATGAAAACGGTCCGCGGACCGGTTTCATCGGACATGTATGCTCGTGAGTACTCGGCCTTAGGGAAATCTATGCATAACTGATTCTATGAGAATACTCAGAGATACAACAGCGTATCTGGAGATACGCCGTTGTATCTTCTCTCTGAATCTACCCCTATGTCTTCAAAAGTATTGGGACGCCTGCCTTTACACACACATGAACTTTAATTACATCCCAGTCTTAGGCCCAGATTCTCAAAGGACTTACTATGGCGTAGCGCCATGTACGCCGTCGTAAGTCTGAATCAGTTACTCATAAATTCGGCTAAGATACGAGTGGCGTAAGTCTCTTACACCGTCGTATCTTAGGGTGCATATTTACACTGGCCGCTAGGCGGCGCTTCCGTATATTTCCGCGTCGAATATGCTAATTAGCTAGATACGCCGATTCACGAACGTACGTGCGCCCGGTGTATCAAGATACGTCGTTTACGTAAGACATACGCCGGCGTAAAGTTACCCCTCATAAAACAGGGGTAAGTCATGTTAGGTATGGACGTCGGAAACGTACGAACAGCGTCGGATTTTACCTCGTTTGCGTAAGTCATCCGTGAATGGGGCTGGACGTAAGTTACGTTCACGTCGTCTAGGCATTGAGCGGGCGTAATTCAATTAGAAAATTTGACGTGATACTGAGCATGCGCGCGCATGCGCCGTTCGAAAAAAAGCATAATTTACGTGGGGTCATGCTTAGTTTATATAAAACACGCCCCCTGTTCCTCATTTGATTTAGGCGCGTTTACGCCGGCACATTTACTCTACACCGCCGTAACTTTAGATGCAAGTGCTTTGTTAATACAGCACTTTCCTCTCTAAGTTGTGGCGGCGTAGCGTAACTACGATACGCTATGCCCGCCTACATTTACACCGCTGACTTTGAATCTGGCCCTTAGTCTGTAGGGTTTAATATTGAGTTGGCCCGCCCTTTGCAGCTATAACAGCTTCACCTCTTCTGGGAAGGCTGTCCATAAGGTTTAGGAGGGTGTCTATGAGAATGTTTGACCATTCTTCCAGAAGAGCATTTGTGAGGTCAGGCACTGATGTTGGATGAGAAGGCCTGGCTCGCAGTCTCCACTCCAATTCATCCCAAAGGTGTTCTATTGGGTAGAGGCAGGACTCATGAGGCAGCATTGATGGGCACTGATGAGGCAGCACTGGTGAGCGCCACTGAAGGACACCAATGTTCCATCGGTTTGAGGTCAGGACTCTGTGCAGGCCAGTCAAGTTCTTCCACCCCAAACTCATGATCCATGTATTTATGGACCTGCTTTGTGCACTGGTCCAAATAATTTGGTGGACGGGGGTCTATGGTGTGGGGGTTGTTTTTCAGGGGGTTGAGCTTGGCCCCTTATTTCCAGTGAAGCGAACTCTTAGGCCGCGTAAACACGGTCGATTCAAACTGATGAGAATGGTCCGACGGACCGTTTTCATCGGTTCAGCGCTGAAGTGGCCTGATGGTCTGATATGTGTACACGACATTGTTCCAAAAACCGATCGGGTCAGAACGCGGTGATGTAAAACACACGACATGCTGAAAAAAACTAAGTTCAATGCTTCCAAGCATGCGTTGACTTGATTCTGAGCATGCGCGGGTTTTGAACCGATGCTTTTGTGTACTAACCATCGGTTTGGACCTATCGGGCAGCGGTCCATCGGTTCGATTTTAAAGCAAGTTCTAAAATTTTTGACCGAAGGACAACACACCGATGGGCCGTACACATGGTCGGTTTGGACCGATGAAACTGGAATTCTGGCCGTTTTCATCGGTTTGGACCGACCGTGTGTACGCGGCCTTAAGGTGTCAACATACCAAGACATTTTGGACAATTTCATGCTCCCAACTTAATGAAAACAGTTTGGGGACGGCCCCTTCCTGTGCCAGCATGACTGCGTACCAGTTCACAAAGCAAGGTCCATAAAAACATGGATGAGTGAGTTTGGGGTGGAGGAACTTGACTGGCCTGCACAGAGTCCTGACATAAACCTGATAGAACACCTTTGGGATGAATTATATCAGCCTCCTTGTCTAACATCAGTGCCTGACCTCACAAATGCACTTCTGGAAGAATGGTCAAACATTCCTATAGACACCCTCCTAAACCTTGTGGACAGCTTTCCCAGAAGAGTTGAAGCTAGTTACAAAGGGCGGGGCCAACTCAATATGTAAACCCTACGGATTAAGACTGGGATGCCATTAAAGTTCATGGGCCAGATCCACGAAAGAATTACGCTGGCGTATCTCTTGTAATTTCAAATTTTGCGCTTCGTATCTTTGTTTTGTATCTACAAAACAAAGATACAACGGCATCTCGGATGGATCCGACAGGCGTACGTCTTAGTACGCCGTCGGATCTTAGATGCAATTTTTCGGCGGCCGCTAGGTGGCGTTTCAGTCGATTTCCGCATCGAGTATGCAAATTAGCTAGTTACGGCGATCCACGAATGTACGTCCGGCGCATTTTTTTACGTCGTTTGCGTTCGCCTTTTTCCGGCATATAGTTAAAGCTGCTATATGGAGGCGTACTCAATGTTAAATATGGCCGTCGTTCCCACCTCGAATTTTGAATTTTTTACGTTGTTTGTGTAAGTCGTTCGCGAATAGGGATTTGCGTAGAATGACGTCACCGTCTTAATTGGCTTGTTCCGGTTTCATTTCGAGCATGCGCACTGGGATACCCCCAGGGACGGCACATGCGCAGTTAAAAAAACGTTGTTTACGTCGGGTCACGACGTATTTACATAAAACACGCCCCCATCACAGAGATTTGAATGCCGCGCCATTACGCCTCCAAAGATACACTACGCCGCCGTAACTTACGGCGCGCATTCTTTGTGGATTTGAAAAAAAAAAAAGTTACGGCGGCGTAGTGTATCTTAGATACGCTGTGCCCGGCGGAGAGAAGCGTCGAGGTACGTGGATCTCACCCCATGTGCGTGTAAAGGTAGGTGTCCCAATACTTTTGACAATATAGTGTATCTTATCTATATAGAAAGATTATGTACAACGTTATATATAAACATACTAAACTAGAAAGATTTTTCTTTACTCAAATATGTGTATTTTCAATGATCAGCAAAGACAATGGAGTCATACATTGTAATGTATAAGGCCCCGTACACACGAGAGGATATCCGCTGGAAACGGTCCGCCGGACCGTTTCCAGCGGATAAATCCTCTGGCGGATTTGGATCTGATGGCTGTACACACCATTAGATCGAAATCCGCGCGGAATACATCCACGGTGACGCTGGAAGGTAAATACTTCCACGCATGCGTCGAATCATTACGACACATGCGAGGGAGGGGAGCGGACGGACTGATCCGGTGAGTCTGTACAGATGACCGGATCAGTCCGCTGGACTGGATTCCAGCGGATAGATTGTGTAGCATGCTACGAAATTTTTATCCGCTGGGAATCCGTCGGATGGATTTTTATCCGCCAGGAAATGTCCCGCGGATCAATCCCAGCGGATAGATCCGGTCATCTGTACGCGGCCTAAGACTTTGTGGCATTATTACAGATCATACAGAACAATAACTTGCTTTGTCTATCGTTTTACTTTTTATAAACAAATGAACAGAGAAGAAAAGAAACATCCTAAAACAATTCAACTGAACACGGCAAGTATCTCTCTCCAGTACATCCATAGATAGCGGACACTGTTTAACCACTTACCGACCACGCAATAGCCAAATGACAGCTACAGCGCAGCCGGCTAGTTCTGGGAGGCCATCATATGAAGGCCCCCTGTGATTGCTCCTGCTATTGGGGGTGGGCCACATGCTCTGTCATCACAGTGTCCTCCGGCGGCTCTTTACCATGTGATCAGCTGTGTCCAATCACAGCTGATCACAAATGTAAACAGAAGCCACTTATAGCAGGGCTCGACAAATCCCGGGCGCCAGGTCCTGGCGACTTGGCTTGGAAGGGGGGCAAAAATGTTTTTTTTTTTTTTTTGTGAGCTGGCACCATCTGGTGGTGGCAGTTGGTATTACAAGTTAAACAGCAATTCTAATGTAATTTTTCACTATTTTCACTGCCATCTTCTTCCCTCTAATTAGAACCCCCAAACATTATATATATATTTTATCCTAACACCCTAGAGAATAAAATGGCGATCATTGCAATACTTTCTGTCACGCCGTATTTGCGCAGCGGTCTTGCAAGCGCACTTTTTTTGGGAAAAAATTACACTTTTTTTTAATTAAAAAATAAGACAACAGTAAAGTTATCCCCATTTTTTGTAATATTATGAAACATAATGTTACGCCGAGTAAATTCATACCCAACATGTCACGCTTCAAAATTACGTCCGCTCGTGGAATGCCGACAAACTTTTACCCTTTAAAATCTCCATAGGCGACGTTTAAAAAAATCTACAGGTTGAATGTTTTGAGTTACAGAGGAGGTCTAGTGCTAGAATTATCGCTCTCACTCTACCAATCGCGGCAATACCTCACATGTGTGGTTTGAACACTGTTTACATATGCGGGCGCTGCTCACGTATGTGTTCGCTTCTGCGCGAATGCTCGTCGGGACGGGGTGCGTTTTCTGGCTCCTAACTTTTTTAGCTGGCTCCTAGATTCCAAGCAAATTTGTCACACCCTGACTTATAGGTTTCCTCATACTGGCAGCATGAGCAGATGAGAAGAGAGGCAAACGGCTAAATGGCTTGTGTAAAAGGGACATGTACACTGATAATCAGTGCTGCAAATCAGAGTCTATCAGTGCTGCCAATCAGTGCTCATCAGAGTCTCCTATCAGTGCTGCCTATCAGTGCTCATCAGAGTCTCCTATCAGTGCTCATCAGAGTCTCCTATCAGTGCTGCCTATCAGTGCTCATCAGAGTCTCCTATCAGTGCTGCCTATCAGTGCTCATCAGAGTCTCCTATCAGTGCTCATCAGAGTCTCCTATCAGTGCTGCCTATCAGTGCTCATCAGAGTCTCCTATCAGTGCTGCCTATCAGTGCTCATCAGAGTCTCCTATCAGTGCTGCCTATCAGTGCTCATCAGAGTCTCCTATCAGTGCTGCCAATCAGTGCTCATCAGAGTCTCCTATCAGTGCTGCCAATCAGTGCTCATCAGAGTCTCCTATCAGAGTCTCCTATCAGTGCCCATCAGTGAAGGATAAAAAAAAGACCTAATTGCACAATGTTATAACATGTATATTTGGTCTATCCCCCCCCCCCAAAAAAAAAAGGGGAGTCGCAGTAGCCATCAAACACTCCATCCAGTTCAGACATTTGGACACACACTTGGGACGAATCAGGCAGATTTATAATTCTCATCTGTGAAATTAACAATACCGGATACACATCGATCAACCTCTACCGTCCAAACACAAAACAATTGTCCTTCCTGAATAAAAGTCTCTTCCATACGACAAGATCATGTGTGGAGGCTTTAATCCAATTCCAGATAAAGACATTGGACCTTTCCAGTTCCACAGAAAACCAACAACGCAGAGCAGCGTTCGCCCAGTTTATCTCATCCTCGGGGATGTTCCATGTGTGGAGAGGTCACCATTCAGCAGGAAGAGACTTTACGTTTTTTCCCAATGTACATCATACGGACTCACATATAGATCTATTTCTGGTAGATAAGTTTGTGCTGCAAAAGATTGTCAAATCTGAGATACGTGTTATTACGTGGTCTGACCACGCCCCAATTTCCCCATGTGGGGGAACACCACTCCGAAACCCGGGCAAACCGATGGCGCAATGACATCTCAACCCGAAAACACAAAACTGATTCTCAGAGCTCTTAAAGGGGTCGTAAAGGTTCACGTTTTTCACCGTAATGCATCCTATGCAATAAGGTGAAAAAACATCTTACAATTACTGGCCCCCCAGCCCCCCGTTTTACTTACCTGAGCCCTGGAAAGCCCCGCATTGCAAACACACTATTCCTTTGCTCGGTCTTCTCGGCTCTTCATTGGATAGATTGATAGCAGCGCAGCCATTGGCTCATGCTGCTGTCAATCAACTGCAATGACACAAGGGCCGGGGGCGGGGCCAAGTCCTGCAGTCGGCAGTGGACACCGAATACAGGACTTGGGAGCGAGGTAACCCCCTTGGGAGAGCGCTTCCTAGAGGGGGTTATCAGAGGCGGGGAGGAGCCGAAACAGCCGCCAAGGGACCCCAGAAGACGAGGATCGGGGCCACTCTGTGCAAAACGAGCTGCACAGTGGAGGTAAGTATGACATGTTTGTTTTTGTTTTTTTATTAAGCTTTAGTATCACTTTAAAGAGTTCTTTGAGCTCCACGCCCCCTCGGTCGATGATCCCTTCACACTGTGAAACACTCACAAGGTTTAAATTAGCGGTTTGCTTATTAGACTAAGTGCAAAATTAAAAAAGAAAAACGGACAAAGCGGCTCAACGACTTGTTGTCTAAAATACAATCCCTAGAAAGTCTCAACAAACAAAGTACCACACAAAATACCAGAGAACGACTGTTCCTCACCAGACAGGACTTGCGCACCCACTAAAGCCCTGTACACACGATTGGTTCGTCTGATAAAAACGGACCAATGGACCATTTTCATCGGACGAACCGATCGTGTGTGGGCCTGTTTTATTATTTTCTTATGGTTAAAAAACGATAGAAAAAAAAAACGATTGTCTGTGGAGAAGTCCATCGGTCAAAAATCCACGCATGCTCAGAATCAAGTGGACGCATGCTCGGAAGCATTGAACTTCATTTTTCTCAGCACGTTGTTGTGTTTTACATCACCGCATTGGACACGATCGGATTTTAAACCGATGGTGTGTAGGCAAGACTGATGAAAGTCAGTTTCATTATATAATCGCCAAAAATATCCATCGGAGTAGATTCCATCGGATATGCGATTGTGTGTACAGGGCAGAAATCTCCCAGCATGATAGCCGTCTTCGCTCACTAAAAGCCCAGACATACCGCTGTGGGAACAACGTGGGGAAGCTACTGGCCAACCAATTGAAAGAAAAGGTTATCAAACAAAAAATCTCACACATAAAAAAATCCCAAAACAGGAAGCATAGTTCCAAACTCAAAGGAAATAGCAAACGCCTTCAGCAAGTAACGACCCTGACACACATCAGCCAACAGACGGCATTATATCCGACTTTCTCATCAGTAAACCTCCCCACACTGACTGACGGATCTCGGATACCCCGTATGGGAAACTCCGCAAGACCCGTGTCTCCAAACGCAGCCTGCAGACTCACCATAACCAGACCTTAACCCCTCAATCACCAGACAAGCCACACAGGTGTTGAGGGTTAAACATGCAGAGGATCAACTCTTTATTAACCACCTCCATACCGCGCCTGTTCTGGCACTTCTCTCCTACATGTACAAATCATCATTCTTTGCTAGAAAATTACTCAGAACCTCCAAACATTATATATTGTTTTAGAAGACACCCTAGGGAATAAAATGGCGGTCATTGCAACTTTTTTTCTCGCACGGTATTTGCGCAATCATTTTTCAAACACCTTTTTTGGGGGAAAAAATGGTTTCATGAATTAAAAAATAACAAAACAGTAAAGTTAGCCCGATTTTTTTGTAAAATATGAAAGATGATGTTATGCTGAGTAAATAGATACCTAACATGTCACGCTTCAAAATTGCGCACACTCATGGAATGGCGCCAAACTTTGGTACTTAAAGATCTCCATAGGCAACGCTGTAATTTTTTTTACAGGTTACCAGTTTTAAGTTACAATTGTTTACATATGTCGGCGGGACTTACGTTTGCGTCCACTTCTGAGCGTGAGCTACTGGGGACAGGGGCGTTTTAATTTTTTTTATTATTATTATTTATTTATTTTTTACTTAGGGCTCTTTCACACGGAGCGGACCGTTTCTGGGTCCGCGCCGTGTGTCCGCCAAAGCTCAGCGGGGATCCCCGCTGAGCTGTCGGCGGATAGGGCGGTCCCCGCACACAGTGCAGGGACCGCCCTGTCTCTGCTCCGCTGAGCCCTATGGGGGATCGGATGCAGACGGACCATCTGTCCGTCTGCATCCGATCCGTTCCGCCAAACGGAAGAAAAATAGGGTTTCTTCCGTTCGGAAAAGCGGATCACGACGGACGCGGACGCTTGCGGATGCTCCATCCACTAACGGACGCGATCCCATAGGGATGTATTACAAGTTCGTGAACGGACTTGTAATACACGGACAGGCGGAGCGGACGTGTGAAAGAGCCCTTAATTTTTTTTTTACACTTTAAAAAAAAACAAATTGATCACTTTTATTCCTATTACAAGGAATGTAAACATCCCTTGTAATAGGAATGGTGTGTGACAGGTCCTCTTTATGGAGAGAGGCGGGGTCAATAAGACTCTCACACCTCTCCTTCAGACTGGAAAGCATGAGATCGAGAAAATAAATCACCGATCTCATGCTTACTAGACGAAATTGCAGTTATGTTTACTTCCGGGAACCCGGGCGTGACATCATAACATCGCGCCCCGGCCTCAGACGGTCATAGAGATGATTGGCGATCATCTGGTCACCGGAAATCTCTATGCTTTTCATCCGGCGCTGGACGATTCTTTCTCATCCGGTGCCTATAAGAATGATCAAGCAGCGCTGCTGCCATAATCGTTCTTATCGTGCACAGAATCGCTGGCATGAAAGAATGATATCTGATTGATAGCGGCACCGATCACTTAGATTTCTCCCCACAAAGTCAAGGACGTCATATGACGCCCACCCAGGATGGGAGATCCCCTCTGTGGACGACATGTGACTATGGCTGGGTAATGAAGTGGTTAAGTACCAAACATACACTTTTATACACATATTGGAGATCAGCATCTCCGTCCAGCATCCTTCCCTGGGGAGCTACTGACCCCCCTACAGAGCAGAACATATAGAGAGACCAGCTGTACCCACCAATCACTGCACCCGCCAATCACTGTGCCCGCCAATTACTGTGCCCGCCAATCACTGCGCCCGCCAATCACTGTGCCCGCCAATCACTGTGCCCGCCAATCACTGAACCCGCCAATCACTGCACCCACCAATCACTGAACCCGCCAATCACTGAACCCGCCAATCACTGCACCCGCCAATCACTGCACCCGCCAATCACTGTACCCACCAATCACTGCACCCGCCAATCACTGAATCCGCCAATCACTGCGCCCGCCAATCACTGCGCCCGCCAATCACTTAAACCACCAAATCACTACGCCCGCCAATCACTGCGCCCGCCAATCGCTGCACCCGCCAATCAATGCGCCCGCCAATCACTGCGCCCGCCAATCACTGCGCCCGCCAATCACTGCACCCGCCAATCACTGAACCCGCCAATCACTGAACCCGCCAATCACTGAACCTGGGGGATAACAAATCCTCAAGAGAGGAGGGGGAGAAGAGCGGAAGGCGGAACGGCACTCCCTTTGAGTCACCAAACAGACACAACATCTGAAGGGAGAAGGTTTGCTCACTCTTCTATCAGAACTCCATCTCAACTGTCTGCTGCACCGACCTCTTCTCCCCTGCAGAGTCCTCACCATCTCCAGCCTCTTCTTCCCTGCAGAGTGCTCACCATGTGAACCCCACAATGCCACGGGCCGCCACTAGTGCAAGCATCTTTTTTTTTTGCAGAAAACACAGGCGCGGCAGCCCATTGAAATGAAGGGGCCACTCTGACCATACAAGTGTGAACCAGGACTAAAGGAGATGTATGGCCAAAGCTTGTTTGTCTGTACTTCTCCTATGGATCACAGGGGTGCGGTTTGTTCGGCACTCCTGTGACCCGGATTCAGCCGACACCGGGCTGAAGTCTGTTGTCGGCTGATGTCACAGAGCTGGTTTGCGTTTGAAAGACCGCTGTGCAAATACCACGTGACATAAAACAATTGCCATTTTATTCTTTAGGATCTCTGCTAAGATTATATATATAATGTTTGGGGGTTCTAAGTAATTTTCTAGCAAAAAATACAGATTGTTACTTGTAAACACCAAATGTCAGAAATAGGCTGAGACATGAAAGGGTTAATCATAATAAAATATTGACATGAATTGTACATTATATGATGATTATATATCGGGGGGTTTCACCATTATTGGCACATTGCAGCTCTGCGATTTCTCAGACATGTTTGCAGAGGGGGTGGCACCATCACTACTCTATTACAATACATTGGGATGATCTGCACTGGATATTATTTATAGGTGTCACCATTACACATAGAAGTCCATTTGTAGGATTGTATAAAGGAAGTGTGGGGGTTGTGTATACAGAGGACGGGACATACTGATCACCACTGTACTACATGAAGAAACCTCCACTCGCTGACCACGCCCACTTGCTGACCACACCCACTTTTCCCCACACATGCACAGGTAGCGCACCCCATCCCCCCTCCAAGTTTTTTCTCTATCTTATCTTCTTAACATTTGGTAGTCATATCCCAAAAATTCTAAGAAGTATCTTGATACACATGATAGGACAGGGGGGCAGTAGGGGGACTCATGGGAGGACAGGGGACAGAGGTGTGGACATTTTGGCAGCAGGGGAACAGATGGGAGAGGGGGCATTGAGGGGAAAGAGGGGAGGGCAGGGGGCACAGAGGTGTGGGCAAGGGGCAGTGGAGGAACAGAGGTGTGGATGGGTTGCAGTGGGGTGAATTGAGAGATGAATACCTGGCGGATGGTGTCCTGGTCTGGAGGTTGATGTGGAGCTCCTCTGATGAGTCTTCTATGGTTGGGTCCTCTCGGATGGTCCCTCTTGGCTCCTCTGATGAGTCTTCTATGGTTGGGTCCTCTCGGATGGTCCCTCTTGGCTCCTCTGATGAGTCTTCTATGGTTGGGGTCCTCTCGGATGGTCCCTCTTGGCTCCTCTGTTGAGTCTTCTATGGTCGGGGTCCTCTCAGATCCACAATCAGGGGAAAGTTCTCCTCCATGTCCCCGATGGAAGATGGAGGCTTCTTGTCCTGGCTGAGAGGTGTGAGGGACGTTCTGTGTCTGCACTACGGATCTGGGAAGACTCCAATCACATTGTGAGCCAGCTTCCTCACAGGGGGCCCCTCCCCCACAGACTTCCTGGGGCCATGCTGACTACAAACACAGTGTGGGGGAGGGGGGAATAACAAAGAGGACCCCTCCCCCATTCTCTGGGATGACACAATAGAATCTCATTCCAGGTTGGTCATGTGAAGAAGGTTTGTTGGACGTTCTTCTGGTTAGTGGAGGGAAATGAAGGTTGATTATTGAGCGCAGTGAGGAGAAGATTGGGAGGAGCAGGATGGGGAATGTTTCTCTCTCATATTGCACCCCCCGGGGGATCACCTCATACACTTCATCTTCTACATGTGCTGGACGCCATGACACTCATTTCTTGGGGGAAACTTTCTCCCGGAGATCTTGGAGGAGATGAAAGGAATGTTGTACGAGGCATGTGTGAGACGAGGCACATGACATCACACGCCCCGCCTTCTGCATGCGCGGTGTAACACACATTTTCATACTGGCGGTGTGGGGGAGGGGAGGTACAATAAGGGCTTCAGCAGGGATTGGATGGAATTGGATCCATGTATTGGCTTGCTGGTTGTACACGGGTCAGTCTATTGATCGATTTGTGTACAACCAGTCTGTCAGGTTTTTCCTGAATCATCAATACCACCGGCTATAGGCGGCAACACCGATCATTGTATTCTGATGGTGGGGGAGGGTCTCCTCTGTCAGAGCATAATAGCACAGCGGGAGGGATTCTCAGCAACATATGAAAACACAAAGTAGCCAAAACCCGGGACTACATAGAAACATCATCCACACTTCTATTAACCCCTCCCATACCGGACCCCCCCTCCCATACCAGACACCCCTCCTCCTCCCATACCGGACAACCCTCCCCCTCCCATACCGGACACACCTCCCATACCTGACACCCCTCTCATACCGGACCCCCCCTCCCATACCGGACACCCCCCTCCCATACCGGACACCCCTCCCATACTGGACACCCCCTCCCATACCGGACACCCCTCCTCCTCCCATACCGGACACCCCTCCCCCTCCCATACCGGACACCCCTCCCCCTCCCATACCGTACACCCCTCCCATACCGGACACCCCTCCCCCTCCCATACCGCACACCCCTCCCATACCGCACACCCCTCCCCCTCCCATACCGGACACCCCTCCCCCTCCCATACCGGACACCCCTCCCCCTCCCATACCGGACACCCCTCCCCCTCCCATACCGCACACCCCTCCCCCTTCCATACTGGACACCCCTCCCCCTCCCATACCGGACACCCCTCCCCCTTCCTGCCCAGGACAATTTTCAGATTTCAGCGCTCTCATGCCGCGTACACACAGTCATTTTTCGGCATGTAAAAAACAAAGTTTTTTCGGGCTCTAGAAAAAACAAAGTTTTTTCCAACTTCATCATTAAAACGGCCTTGCCCACACACGATCGTAAAAAAAAAATGCTCTAGCAAAGCGCGGTGACGTACAACACGTACGACGCACTATATAGGGGAAGTTCCATGCGGATGGCGCCACCCTTTGGGCTGCTTTAGCTGATTTTGTGTTAGTAAAAGACGATTTGCGCTTTTCTGTCTGTTACAGCGTGATGAAAGTGCGATCTCCATTACGAACGCTAGTTTTACCAGAGCGAGCGCTCCCGTCTCATAACTTGCTTCTGAGCATGCGCGGATTTTTCACGTCGTTAAAGCCCACACACGATCATTTTTTTACAACCGAAAAACGACATTGTTTAAAACGTCGTAAAAAAAAGGAGCATGTTCAAATTTATTTTTTGTCGTTTTTCAGAACCCGAAAAATGCCGTGAAGCCCCCACACCATCGTTTTAAATTACATTTTTTAAAAACGTTGTTTTTTGCATGCGATTGTGTGTACGTGGCATCACACTTTGAATGACAATTACTCCGTCATGTAACACTGCACACATAGGACATTTGTATCATTTTCTTCTCACAAATAAAGATTTCTTCTGGTGATATTTAATCATCTCGGGGGGTTTATTTTTTGCAAAATAAGTGAGAAAATTCCAAACTTTTTTTCTTAGTTTCTGTTATATAATTTTACAAATTAGTAATTTTTCTTCTGCACTGATGAGAAGACACAGATGGGCACTGATAATGGGCGGCACTGATGGGCACTGATAAGGGGCGGCTCTGATATTCAGGTCACTGATGGGCACTGATAAGGGGCGGCACTGATGGGCACTGATGAGGGGCGGCTCTGATATTCAGGGCACTGATGGGCACTGATGAGGGGCGGCTCTGATATTCAGGGCACTGATGGGCACTGATGAGGGGTGGCTCTGATATTCAGGGCACTGATGAGAAGACACTGATGGGCACTGATAAGGGGCGGCTCTGATATTCAGGGCTCTGATGGGCACTGATGAGGGGCGGCTCTGATATTCAGGGCACTGATGGGCACTGATGAGGGGCGGCTCTGATATTCAGGGCACTGATGATCGGTGTAAACAATGTACTCCCTGTGCCCTATCAGACCCACCAGTTATCTCCTCTCCTTTCCTCACACAGACAGTGCATTAGGAATAGAAATGCCGATAACTGGCAAGTCTGTTTACATGTGACCTGCTATGATTGGACACAGCTGATCACATGGCAAAGGGCCCTTGTTGTTGACCCTTTACCCCAATCTGTGATCACAGAGCACACCCAATGCGTGCCCCATGGAGTTTGCGGGTGGCGCTCGTGTATTCACCACTTACCAACCACAATACATCTCTAGACATTGGAGGTTGGAAGTGGTTTATCGGGATTACAGATGAAGATATCGGCCATGACCCCGGCGCCGTTCTTTTCTGCAGGCGGTCGGCTTTCTCATGAAATCTGTCTGAGACGCTCACAAGCCGCTGGACTAGTTTCTGAGGCGGTGCCCTTACTGTTTCCGTCGGTTCACTTGAGAAACGATCCGATGTGGCCAGCTGCTAGCATTGGCCATCAAAGCGTTAGAACTCTACTCCAGTGATGGTGAACTCATGGCATGCAGAACCCTCTCTGTGGGCACACCAGAGCTGCCACCACTGCCCGCCCTGTGACAAGGGGAGAAGCGAGCGTGGGCTGTCAGTCAGTGTATTTCCCCCTCTCACCCCCTTTCTCCCATCAAGCAGTACAGGGCAGGGATCGCTGCCCACTCTGATTCCTCCTGCCTCCCAATTGGCTGCAGCCATGGACCAATGAGGAGCCAGGACAAGTGCACCATGGGACATGTAGTCCCAGAAGACTATAGGCAAGATTCTCGTAGTTTGGCGTATCTTTGTGCGGGCGTAATGTATCCTATTTACGTTACGCCTCCGCAACTTAGACGGGCAAGTGCTGTATTCTCAAAGCACTTGCTCCGTAAGTTGCGGCGGCGTAGCGCAAATAGGCCGGCGTAAGCACACCAAATTCAAATGTGGATCAGGGGGGCGTGTTTTATGTAAATAACTTGTGACCCGACGTGATTGACGTTTTTCCCGAACGGCGCATGTGCCATCGATGGAATATCCCAGTGTGCATTGCTCCAAAGTACGCCGCAAGGACGTCATTGGTTTTGACGTGAACGTAAATGACGCCCAGCTCAATGCGCAAACGACTTACGCAAACGACATAAAATTTTCAAAATTCAACGCGGGAACGACGTCCATACTTGTTTTCAATCTGAATTTTATTACATTTTGGTAGTTCCAAGGTATACATATATTACTATTATGGTCATAGCATCCAAACATATAAATATGTGATACAAATTATCTTAGTATAAACGTCTAACAAACATACATACATAAAAAAAAAAAAGAGAAGAAGGGGAAAAAAAAAAAAAAAAAGTAATAACAAAAAGCATAATAGAGTCCTCTAGTAATAATCCCCCCTCCATACTTAACATTGGTACGCCGCATGTATGCCTCATATAGCAGGGGTAACTTTACGCCGGGAAAAGCCTAACCTAAACGATGTATCTGTACTGCGTCGGCCGGGCGTACGTTCGTGAATTTGCATATCTAGCTGATTTACATATTTCTAGGCGTAAATCAGCGTACACGCCCCTAGCGGCCAGCGTAAATATGCAGTTAAGATCCGATGGCGTAAGAGACTTACGCCGGTCGGATCTAATAGAAATCTATGCGTAACTGATTCTAAGAATCAGGCGCATAGATACGACGGCTCGGACTCAGAGATACGACGGCGTATCTCCTTTATGAATCTGGGCCTATGGCTCTATTTTCATCAACTAAAGAAAAACTACACCCCAGCATGCCCTGCAAAAATAGGAGGAGGGGCAGAGGGATAAGAGCGAGAGGAGTGCGGAGGCGAGGACGAGAGGAGTGCGGAGACGAGAGCGAAAGGAGTGCGGAGATGAGAGTGAGAGGAGACTAAAGCCACAACAGCCCCTGGAGAAGAGATTTGAGGTCTCGTTGACACCAGATCTCTCCATAAAGAGGACCTGTCATCTCTTATTTCTATTACATGAGATCTCCATAAAGAGGACCTGTCATCTCTTATTTCTATTACATGAGATCTCTCCATAAAGAGGACCTGTCATCTCTTATTTCTATTACATGAGATCTCCATAAAGAGGACCTGTCACCTCTTATTTCTATTACATGAGATCTCCATAAAGAGGACCTGTCACCTCTTATTTCTATTACATGAGATCTCCATAAAGAGGACCTGTCATCTCTTATTTCTATTACATGAGATCTCTCCATAAAGAGGACCTGTCATCTCTTATTTCTATTACATGAGATCTCTCCATAAAGAGGACCTGTCATCTCTTATTTCTATTCTATGAGATCTCCATAAAGAGGACCTGTCATCTCTTATTTCTATTACATGAGATCTCCATAAAGAGGACCTGTCATCTCTTATTTCTATTACATGAGATCTCCATAAAGAGGACCTGTCATCTCTTATTTCTATTACATGAGATCTCCATAAAGAGGACCTGTCACCTCTTATTTCTATTACATGAGATCTCCATAAAGAGGACCTGTCACCTCTTATTTCTATTACATGAGATCTCTCCATAAAGAGGACCTGTCATCTATTATTTCTATTACATGAGATCTCTCCATAAAGAGGACCTGTCATCTCTTATTTCTATTACATGAGATCTCTCCATAAAGAGGACCTGTCATCTCTTATTTCTATTACATGAGATCTCCATAAAGAGGACCTGTCATCTCTTATTTCTATTACATGAGATCTCCATAAAGAGGACCTGTCATCTCTTATTTCTATTACATGAGATCTCCATAAAGAGGACCTGTCATCTCTTATTTCTATTACATGAGATCTCCATAAAGAGGACCTGTCACCTCTTATTTCTATTACATGAGATCTCTCCATAAAGAGGACCTGTCATCTCTTATTTCTATTACATGAGA
Source organism: Rana temporaria (assembly GCF_905171775.1). NCBI lineage: Eukaryota > Metazoa > Chordata > Amphibia > Anura > Ranidae > Rana > Rana temporaria. Next base: position 3,449,390 of record NC_053490.1, on the reverse strand, counting down.
TCCCTCCATAAAGAGGACCTGTCATCTCTTATTTCTATTACATGAGATCTCTCCATAAAGAGGACCTGTCATCTCTTATTTCTATTACATGAGATCTCCATAAAGAGGACCTGTCACCTCTTATTTCTATTACATGAGATCTCCATAAAGAGGACCTGTCATCTCTTATTTCTATTCTATGAGATCTCCATAAAGAGGACCTGTCACCTCTTATTTCTATTACATGAGATCTCCATAAAGAGGACCTGTCACCTCTTATTTCTATTACATGAGATCTCCATAAAGAGGACCTGTTATCTCTTATTTCTATTACATGAGATCTCCATAAAGAGGACCTGTCATCTCTTATTTCTATTACATGAGATCTCCATAAAGAGGACCTGTCACCTCTTATTTCTATTACATGAGATCTCCATAAAGAGGACCTGTCACCTCTTATTTCTATTACATGAGATCTCTCCATAAAGAGGACCTGTCATCTATTATTTCTATTACATGAGATCTCTCCATAAAGAGGACCTGTCATCTCTTATTTCTATTACATGAGATCTCTCCATAAAGAGGACCTGTCACCTCTTATTTCTATTACATGAGATCTCCATAAAGAGGACCTGTCACCTCTTATTTCTATTACATGAGATCTCCATAAAGAGGACCTGTTATCTCTTATTTCTATTACATGAGATCTCCATAAAGAGGACCTGTCATCTCTTATTTCTATTACATGAGATCTCTATAAAGAGGACCTGTCACCTCTTATTTCTATTACATGAGATCTCCATAAAGAGGACCTGTCACCTCTTATTTCTATTACATGAGATCTCTCCATAAAGAGGACCTGTCATCTATTATTTCTATTACATGAGATCTCTCCATAAAGAGGACCTGTCATCTCTTATTTCTATTACATGAGATCTCTCCATAAAGAGGACCTGTCACCTCTTATTTCTATTACATGAGATCTCTCCATAAAGAGGACCTGTCATCTCTTATTTCTATTACATGAGATCTCTCCATAAAGAGGACCTGTCACCTCTTATTTCTATTACATGAGATCTCTCCATAAAGAGGACCTGTCACCTCTTATTTCTATTACATGAGATCTCCATAAAGAGGACCTGTCACCTCTTATTTCTATTACATGAGATCTCCATAAAGAGGACCTGTCATCTCTTATTTCTATTACATGAGATCTCTCCATAAAGAGGACCTGTCATCTCTTATTTCTATTACATGAGATCTCCATAAAGAGGACCTGTCACCTCTTATTTCTATTACATGAGATCTCCATAAAGAGGACCTGTCATCTCTTATTTCTATTACATGAGATCTCCATAAAGAGGACCTGTCACCTCTTATTTCTATTACATGAGATCTCTCCATAAAGAGGACCTGTCACCTCTTATTTCTATTACATGAGATCCCTCCATAAAGAGGACCTGTCACCTCTTATTTCTATTACATGAGATCTCTCCATAAAGAGGACCTGTCATCTCTTATTTCTATTACATGAGATCTCCATAAAGAGGACCTGTCACCTCTTATTTCTATTACATGAGATCTCCATAAAGAGGACCTGTCATCTCTTATTTCTATTACATGAGATCTCCATAAAGAGGACCTGTCATCTTTTATTTCTATTACATGAGATCTCTCCATAAAGAGGACCTGTCATCTCTTATTTCTATTACATGAGATCTCCATAAAGAGGACCTGTCATCTCTTATTTCTATTACATGAGATCTCCATAAAGAGGACCTGTCATCTCTTATTTCTATTACATGAGATCTCCATAAAGAGGACCTGTCACCTCTTATTTCTATTACATGAGATCTCTCCATAAAGAGGACCTGTCACCTCTTATTTCTATTACATGAGATCCCTCCATAAAGAGGACCTGTCATCTCTTATTTCTATTACATGAGATCTCCATAAAGAGGACCTGTCATCTCTTATTTCTATTACATGAGATCTCCATAAAGAGGACCTGTCATCTCTTATTTCTATTACATGAGATCTCCATAAAGAGGACCTGTCATCTCTTATTTCTATTACATGAGATCTCCATAAAGAGGACCTGTCATCTCTTATTTCTATTACATGAGATCTCTCCATAAAGAGGACCTGACACCTCTTATTTCTATTACATGAGATCTCCATAAAGAGGACCTGTCATCTCTTATTTCTATTACAAGGGAGGTTTATATTTCTTGTAATAGGAATATAAGTGATAAAAAATAAAGGGACGGTGTAAAAATAAAAAGTAAAATAAATAATAATAATAATACAAATAAAAAGATTTAAAGAGCCCCCATCCCTCCCTGCGCACAAATGATTAAAGTTACAGTGTTAAAAAAAATAGAATGTAAAGTAAGTGCCCCCCATCCCCCGTGCTCACATGCAAATGCGAACGCACACGTATGTCCGGCCAGCGATCGCACCACACATGTGAGGTATCACCGTGATCGTCAGAGCGAGAGCAATAATTCTAGCATCAGACCTCCTTTGTATCTCCAAAATAGTAACCTGTAAAGGTGTTTAAAGCGTCACCTATGTCGATTTATTGTAGTTTGTCGCCATTCCAGGAGTGTGCGCAATTATAAAGTGTGACATGTTGGGTTTTTATTTACTCGCTGTAACATCATCTTTCACATTATACAAAATAATTGGGGTGACTGTTGTGTTTTTTTTCCTACCAAAAATTGCATTTGCAAAACCGCTACACAAATACTGTGTGATATAAAAAAATTGTAATGATCACCATTTTATTCTCTAGGGTCTCTGCTAGAAGTAAAATGTTTGGGGGTTCTAAGTAATTTTCTAGCAAAACGTACTGATTTCAATCTGTAAACAAAATGTGCCAAAAAAGCCTGGGGGGGTCAAGTGGTTAAAAGGGGGGAGGGGTTTCCTTGGGTTGTAGTGAATGAGAAGCACATGGCCCTGAATGACTTCAAATTCGACTCCTCCTCCCCCTCTATCTTTGTTTGTAGTCAGCATGGCCCCAGGACGTCTGTGGGGGAGGGGCCCCCTGTGAGGAAGCTGGCTCACAATGTGATTGGAGTCTTCCCAGATCCGTAGTGCAGACACAGAACGTCCCTCACACCTCTCAGCCAGGACAAGAAGCCTCCATCTTCCATCGGGGACACGGAGGAGAACTTTCCCCTGATTGTGGACACTTGTGAGCCGGAGGAAGAGAAGCCGAGAGATTTCCCCCTTCATGTCCAGTCACCGTGCTGGGAAGAGTCAGAAGTCACGCGACCATAGAAGACTCATCAGAGTAGCCAAGAGGGACCATCCGAGAGGACCCCAATCATAGAAGACTCATCAGAGGAGCCAAGAGGGACCATCCAAGAGGACCCCAACCATAGAAGACTCATCAGAGGAGCTCACATCAACCTCCAGACTAGGACACCATCATCCAGGTATTCATCTCCCACTACTAACTCCCCCCATCCCCTCGCTATCTCCTCCATCCACCCCTATTTCCCCCCTGTCCACCCCTCTATCAGCCCACTGAGAACCAATGCCTCTTTTCTCTCTACTATATTCCCATTTTTCCTAAAAAATCACTAATGTCCAACATTTCCCTTCATTGAATATCCCCCCCAACCCCACTGACCACAGATAACGGGCAATTTTTTCCCTCCCATTTACCTCTCATTTCCCACTTGTCCACCCCACTTCCCTGTCACCCCAACTGCCTCCCTGTTCACCCCATTTTGTCCCCGTCACCATGTTGTGTGTTACTAGAGTCTGGTCAGCCAGCTAGATATGTGTGGAGTCTCCCTCTAGTGGTGGGCAGAGGTATTTCAGGCTGTGCCAAGTCTATCACAGCTGGTTTTACTGGCCAGTAGGGATGGGCTTGAGCATTTTCACAACCCCATGTGCCCGATCCCGCCAGGAAGCCGGCACTGCAAAGCACTAATCACAGGCAGTGAGATATTTCCCGATCCGCAGGGATCCCGACCAGGAAATGTCTCACTGTCTGTGATTAGTGCTTTGTAGTGCCAGCTTTCTGGCGGGATCCAGTGTGCGCTGTTATACAGCTGTTACCCCAGTCTGGGGTGGGAACTTGGGGTTCTCCAGACAATCTGCCAGCGTGCTGGGTGATTTCTGTGGATATACAAGAGAAGGTGATACCCCGTGTGTTGTCTGACCCCCCACATCCCTGTACCCCGATACCATAGTCTGTAACAACAGACTCCTCCCACTGACCACTATGGCTGAACATTGTTTTCATCCTGCTGACCACAGACCCAAATCATTTGTCCCCCCTGAGCAGCAGTATAAGGGGCACTATTAGCTGGATTCAGGTAGGGGCGCACATCTTTGCGGCGGCGTAGCGTATTTACACTATGCCGCTGTAAGTCAGAGAGGCAAGTACTGTATTCACAAAGTACTTGCCTCCTAAGTTACGGCGGCGTAGTGTGAATAGGCCGGCGTAAGCGCGCCTAATTCAAATGAAGATGTGGGGGGCGTGTTTTATGCATATTAACTGTGACCCGACGTGATTACGACGACTTACGCAAACAACGTAACATTTTCAAATTTCGACGCGGGAACGACGGCCATACTTAACATTGACTATTCCAGCTATTTGATGGAATAACTTTACGCCTGAAAACGCTTTACGTAAACGGCGTATCTTTACTGCAACGGGCAAGCGTACGCTCGTGAATATGCATTTTCATATTCTACGCCAAACTCAACGGAAGCGCCACCTAGCGGCCAGCCTAAATATTGCACCCTAAAATACGATGGCGCAGGCTGTCGTATCTTAGATAGGTTTAAGTGTATCTCAGTTTGAGAATACACTTAAACTTAGGTCGGCGCAGATTCCAAGTTAGGTCGGCGTATCTACTGATACGCCTGCCTAACTCTCTCTGAATCCACCTATATGACTATAATATTGTGCTGACCCCTCTACTCTATATATTGTGTTGTACATTACAATAGTGCTGACCCCTCTACTCTATATATTGTGTTGTACATTACAATAGTGCTGACCCCTCTACTCTATATATTGTGTTGTACATTACAATAGTGCTGACCCCTCTACTCTATATATTGTGTTGTACATTACAATAGTGCTGACCGCTCTACTCTATATATTGTGTTGTACATTACAATAGTGCTGACCCCTCTACTCTATATATTGTGTTGTACATTACAATAGTGCTGACCTCTCTACTCTATATATTGTGTTGTACATTACAATAGTGCTGACCCCTCTACTCTATATATTGTGTTGTACATTACAATAGTGCTGACCGCTCTACTCTATATATTGTGTTGTACATTACAATAGTGCTGACCCCTCTACTCTATATATTGTGTTGTACATTACAATAGTGCTGACCGCTGTACTTTATATATTGTGTTGTACATTACAATAGCGCTGACTGTTCACCCTTTTACTAATATATATATATACAGTATATCACAAGAAAATACTGTATAGAGAGATAATGACTGGCAGGACTGTGGGTGGGGTGTGTGGGGTCACCTAGGTTCTCATACACATGGTGAGGGGCTCCGGGGTGTATGACTGATGTGGGGAATACAAACATTCTGCGCTCTCGGAATCCTAATCATTTGTGTTCTGGGTTCTGGAGCCCAAGGTTTTGTAGAGCTTTGGGTGGGATAAACCCTCCACTCCCCAGGTCCACATTTCTCCTAGAATCCAGACCTCATTATTGGTGTCAGCTGTGCACAAGCCTTTATATAGGGGAGCTGACTGATCAGGGCTCTCTCTCTGCTGCTGGGTGAAAAGACTGACTGCTGACACAACACTATACAATGTACAAGAGCTGCCTGTTTGTTTTGTGTAACCCCATTGGGTGGGCTCCCTGGTAGTCAGGAATAGGGGTGATATTCAGGTTCAGGGTAGCAGGCAGTGGTAACCGCTCCCGCTCAGTTGGGTCTCGTGGTCGGTCGGTCATCCATCACTTACCCCATCTAAGTTCCAGGCAGGCAGTGGGCGGACGTCCCCTCCTCCTATGTGTTCAATAGGATTGCCTCTCCTTTCAACGGATGACGGGTCTCACAACCTACTTCTTGATTGGCCGGGAGGAGAATCAGTGTACGAATAGAGAATATTCATTCGCTATTCTCACTCAACTGGGTGGGCTCAAAGTGCAGTGCTCTGCACCCAAAGCCCACCCTTTTTTGTAGCCTATTGGAGCCTCAGGCTCTAATCATGTGCTTCAACTCCCCCATTGAAATCCATGCATTTGTCACCCCGAATGTAGATTAGGGGGCCGGACGCATGGATGGGGGGGGGGGTCGGCGCTCATGCGCCCCTAATGGACGGGCCACCACTGTTAGAAGGGCCGTTGTTAGAAATTGTGGGGCCCCGTACAGCCTACCTGATGCCCCCTAGAAAATATCAAAACAATTTTTTCACAAAAAATACATGAAAATCATTATTAGTGGACACAAACATTCCATCATACATAAACAAAATCCACCTTCAATCCATAATTCCCCCCAAACAATAATGTACAGTACATATTCCACCAACTCCCAGTTCAAACTCCCCCCCCCCCCAATCCCACCCCAGCTCAAATCCAACCCAATTCCCCCTCCTAGCACAAATCTTCCTCACCCCAAAAAATCCCCCGCCTAGCTCACATCCTATTTCTTCTCAATCTTTCTATCCTAGCACAAATCTTCTCCTCCAAATCCCCCTTCCCAGCTAAAATCCCCCAAACCCACCTATTAGCCCAAATTCCCCCGCCCCCTCCTGACACAAACCCCCCGCCCCCACCTCCCCTCCCAGCAAAAATCTTTCTTCAACCCCCCTCTTAGGGCAAATTCTCACAAATCCCTCCTCCTAGCACAACCCCCTCTAAATTACCCTCCCTACCCAAATTCCCCCCAGCACTAATCTCCCACCCCACTCCTAGCACAAACATCCCCTCTCTTGGCTCAAACCCCCACAAACCCTCCTAGCACATATCCCTCCATTCTTCCTTATTGAACATACAAATCCCCATTACATTTCCCAGTACAGATAGCCGCCCATCCCCCTCCCCAACTTACAGGAGGAAGTCACTACAAAGCCAGGAGGAGGTGTGCTGTGTTGTGCTCTCACCAGAAGAGCGTTCATCCATACAGCACCTGAGACAGGATCGCTCTTACTGCAGGTCGCATTGCTCTGTACACACACAGTTTGATTACCGCCCCCTATCTCCTCCAAGGAATGCTCACCTCCTGGCAGCAGGAAATGTGGATGGGGGCGGTAATCAAGCTGTGTGTGTGTACAGTGCAATGCGATCTGCAGTAAGAGCGATCCTGTCTCATGTGCTGTATGGAGGAGCTCTCTTCTGACAGAACACCTCCCACAATGTACCCCATTCATATGGGGGGCCGGGATCTGGGGGCCCCCTTGTTAAAGAGGTCTTCCATATTCCAATTAGCCCACTACTCACAAACCCCCACAACCACCTGGCCAGGGTTGTGGGGATGAAGACCTTGTCCCCATCAACATGGGGACAAGCTGCTTTGGGGGACCCCAAAGCACCCTCCCCATGTTGATAAGTGGCCTGGTATGGTTCAGGAGGAGGGGGCTGCTTGCATGGAAAAGGGTCTGATATGGATTTTGGGGGACCCCACAGCAATATTTTTTTCAATTTTAGCGTGGAGTTCCCCTTAAAATCTATACCAGACCCAAAAGGTATGGAAATGGTGTGGAGTTGCCCTTAAAATCTATACCAGACCAAAAGGGCCTGGTATGGATTGGGGGGGGGGGGGCATGCCATTTATTTTCTTAATTTTGTCATAGGGCCCCACTTAACCTCTTCAATACACTGTATTATATATTGTACACTGCACTACATACCCTGCACTATATTATATGTATACTACACTTACTGCACTGTATAGTCTGAACTGCAGTATATATACTATATGGATTGCACTAGATCATGGGTGCTCAACCTGTGGCTCTCCAGCTGTTTCAGAACTACAATTCCCATGAGGCATTGCAAGCTACTGACTGTTACAAGCATGACTCCCAAAGGCAGAGGCATGATGGGACTTTAAGTTCTGCAACAGCTGGAGAGCCACAGGTTGAGCACCCATGCACTAGATCAGGGATCCTCAAACTACGGCCCTCCAGCTGTTGCAGAACTACAAACCCCATGAGGCATTGCAAAACTCTGACATTTACAGACATGACTGGGCATGATGGGAATTGTAGTTCCTGAACACCTGGAGGGCCATAGTTTGAAGACCCCTGCACTAGATACTCTGCAGAAAAATTGGGCCTTGGTGTTGGTGGTGCCAGAACACTGTAACCCCTCACAGTTATTCTTGTTGGGTGCAGGAACGGGCCCTGCTGTTAAATTGTTTTTTTTAATTGTAATTACATGCCCCTGTTAAACAGGACAGAACAATTAGGCAGTGGGTGTTGGTGGTGCCCTAAACCTAAAATATTGTTGGAAGCTAGCATCATCAAGATTCAGGAATATGATAGTCGGCATAGGCAGTCTTCAAGGGATCCCAGATCCATAGCAAATTCAATCAGTTAAATCAGCATCAGGTGCTTGATAGCTGCTGATCCAGGACTGATTCATTTTTATAAATGTGAGCCTATCAATGGAGTCTGTGGACAGGCACACTCTTTGATCATTTACAAACCCTCCAGCAGCACTGAATGTGCGTTCAGAAAGCATGCTGGATGCAGAAGAGGGCAGTAGCTTGATTGCATATTGAGCAAGTTCTGGCCAGTGGTCCATTCCCAAGACCCAGTAACCCAGTGCATGCTTTGTTAGAAAGGTCTCCAAGTCTGCTCTTGCCCCTAGATATTCCTGCACCATGTAATGCAGACGCTGGCGATGGTTGCTTGAACCTCTCAGCCCTGGGCGCTGAGGAGTAAAAAATAGTTTAAAGGCATCGGTCAGCCGGCCACCTTCTCCACCGCTCTCCCTCTGACCGAACAAAGCCTCAGGAACACGTTGTCCAGCACCAGGAAATGGTAACCTCTCAGAGTCTGGAAAGGTGTTACACATGTATAAGATTATTGGGCCAGATTCACGTAGAAGTGCGGCGGCGTAACGTATCGTAGATATGCTATTCGTTTATAGCCGCTCCGTCGCGATCGCTCCCCGGAGCTGAAGAACGGGGAGAGCCGTATGTAAACACGGCTTCCCCGTGCTTCACTGTGGCGGCGCATCGATCGAGTGATCCCTTTTATAGGGAGACTCGATCGATGATGTCAGTCCTACAGCCACACCCCCTACAGTTGTAAACACACACTAGGTGAACCCTAACTCCTACAGCGCCCCCTGTGGATAACTCCCAAACTGCAACTGTCATTTTCACAATAAAGAATGCAATTTAAATGCATTTTTTGCTGTGAAAATGACAATGGTCCCAAAAATGTGTCAAAATTGTCCGAAGTGTCCGCCATAATGTCGCAATCATGAAAAAACGCTGATCGCCGCCATTAGTAGTAAAAAAAAAAATAATAAAAATGCAATAAAACTATCCCATATTTTGTAAACGCTATAAATTTTGCGCAAACCAATCGATAAACACCTATTGCGATTTTTTTTTTTTACCAAAAGTAGGTAGAAAAATACGTATCGGCCTAAACTGATGGAAAAAAACAATTATATATGTTTTGGGGATATTTATTATAGAAAAAAGTAAAAAATATTGATTTTTTTTCAAAATTGTCGCTCTATTTTTGTTTATAGCGCAAAAAATAAAAACCGCAGAGGTGATCAAATACCACCAAAAGAAATCTCTATTTGTGGGAAAAAAAGGACGCCAATTTTGTTTGGGAGCCACGTCGCACGACCGCGCAATTGTCTGTTAAAGCGACGCAGTGCCGAATCGCAAAACCTGGCCTGGGCATTTAGCAACAAAATGGTCCGGGGCTTAAGTGGTTAAATTAGGCGCGCTCCCGCGCCGGACCTACTGCACATGCTCCGTTTCGGAATTCCCGCCGTGCTTTGCACGCAGTGACGTAATTTTTTCAAATGACGACGCGCGAAGCGTAATTCCGTATTCCTGGACGACTTGCGCAAACGACGTTAATTTTTAAATTTCAACGCGGGAACGACGGCCATACTTTATACAGCATTACAATTGCTGTGTAAAGTTAGGGCAGGTCAAATAATGACTAAAATTGCGATGGGAAACTTGACTACGGACGACGTAGCGAACGTGAAAATCCGTCGTGGATCCGCCGTAACTGCTAATTTGCATACCCGACGCTGGAATACGACGCAAACTCCACCCAGCGGCGGAGGTATTGCATCCTAAGATCCGACAGTGTAAAACAATTACACCTGTCGGATCTTAGGGCTAGCTATGCGTAACTGATTCTATGAATCAGTCGCATAGTTAGAAACGGAGATACGACGGAGTATCTCTTTTGTGAATCTGGCCCATTGTTGCCTCCTCATTGCCTGATTCAGGGCCCATTCACACTAGAATGCAGTGCGGGAAAAGACACATTCCAGTGTGACTTCCCGCACTGCATTCCAATCAGACTGCCCTTAATGTCACCCCAAATGCAGGATGCAAACGCAGTGTGTTTACCCACACCAGATCACATGGTACAGAAGTAGCATGCACGGGGGTAGCCATGCGTCTCATAAATGGAGTACATGCAATACTTTTGGTGCAGTGCGATTTTAAGGTCATTCAAAATGAATGGGGCAAAAATCACACTGCACAGAACTGCATATGAATTGCCCAGGAACCACACAACATTCCCATGAGATTCCCATGCATTTCCTGGTGTGAATGGGCCCCTAACCTGATAATTGCAGTACTACCCCTCTACAGTCACATGCAGGGCAGTTGCAGTGCAGCCCCATTGAACTGCATTATCACATTCAGTGGCAGCAACATTCTGTTTAAGCACAGCATCGTGGCCGGGGCATGTGTACAGCTGGTAGCAGTTGTATGTTTAGTGTTCAGACAGGGGGTCAGTAAAATCATGGCTCAACCACCCGGTTTTACTTCCCCCAGACACATGTGTGAACAAGCCCTAAGGATCCTCTGAAACGGAACGGAGCCCACTTCAATCAGCAGAGGATCCATGAGCAGATCCCTTCCTGAATCAGAGCTGAACAGGATGGATGTCAGTTTTTTACATCTGTCCCCGTTTCTGTTTGTGGGAGGAGACACAGGAGGACCTGTGACAGTTCTATGGGTGGCTGGATGAAAACAGACTCCACTGTCTATTTACTGTCTGGTTACATCAGGCTTTCTCCGATGTGTCACATTTAGGTCCAGATAAATGGAGGAGGACACAGTCCTTTTTAAAAAAAATCTCCCCAGACCTGGAAGGATTCAGAGCTAGGTAGGTGTAAAACTTCCATTTACATCAGCCTGTCCCTAGGGCTGCATGGGCCTTCTGATCAGGTCCTCCTGATAGGGCTGCATGGACCTTCCAATCGGGTCCTCCTGACAGGGCTGCATTGACCTTTCCAATCAAGTCCTCCTGATAGGGCTGAATGGACCTGTCCGATCAGGTCCTCCTAATAGGACTGCATGGACCTGTTCGATCAGGTCCTCCTGATAGGGCTGCATGGACCTTTCCGATCACATCTTCCTGACAAATTGAGAGGAGGACCTGAAAGAAATACCCATGTGAAAGGACCCCTGTAGGTAACCAGAGTGCACTTACTGTATTTCTGCATTTCTATGACCTGTATTCAGCTGACAGCGGGCTAAAGTCTGCAGTCGCCAGATGTAAAAAATATTGGTACTATACAATAGGATGCTTCAAAAATGTTGGCACATGCAGATATATTAACCTTCCCTCTTCTTTTCCCAACAGGGATTGGGAATTGGTGGGGATGATAGACTGGGGGGGGGGGGCAGTTTTCCATTTTAGCCCCAGGATTTCCTTGTCCCAGCACTGGGTCAAAGGTAATCTGAATGAACTGAGGGGCTAGCTGGAGACAGTCCTTTTAAAAGTTTAGGATGTGCAGTGTTTCCTGGGAATGGGAGGAGGAGTCTTCTCTCTCAAAGATGTTGTCTTGAAAGACTTCTGGAAAAAATGTTACTCAGAATTTGCCTCCTATTGACTTCAATGGTGTTTGTATTTACATCGGCAATGTGTGGATTTTTAGATGGATTTGCGAAAAGGTGCCCACAAGTCAATCCCAAGCACCCCCCCCTCTCCCCCCATCACTATGCAGCACAATGCTCTAAATTAGAACAAAGAAATTAGATTCTCCTGCAGGAAATTTTAATAAATTCTCAATTTTACCAGCCAATGGGAATAATGGATTGTCCTCAATAAAATACAATACAAATATTTAAACATGTATAATATTGTACATATTCCTTCTATATATAAGATATATTTAATAATGAATGTAAAAAATAGAAAGTAACTTTATTTAATCCTTTATATAGAATTCTGACTTTTTTTTATTTTTTTCTGTATAGGTGGATTGACGATCCGAGTTTTTGGTCAGACTTGTCTTAAAAAAACGTCAGATGAGAAACGAGCCATATGAGTGTCTTAGGTGACGGAAAGTCTTTTCTTGCAATTCACTGGAGGATTCACGCAGGATTCAAAATATATCCGAGTTCTAAATGTTGTAAGTGTTTTGGATCCTCTTCAACATTGAGGACCTCAGAGGACAACAAGAGAGAAGTCATTTCAGTGTTCTGGAAGTGACAATGACTTTACAATAAAGTCCAACCCATGTATACATAAGAGGAGTCATTTCAGAAGATATTTCTTGTTTCGAATGTGATAAAGGTTTTACTATGGAGGCAAAACATATCACACACCAGAAGGTTCACACTGGAGAGAAGCCATATCAGTGTTCTGAATGTGATAAAACTTTTACAAAGAAGTGTAATCTTATCACACACAAGAGGATTCACACTGGAGAGAAGCCGTATCAGTGTTCTGAATGTGACAAAGCTTTTACAGCAAAGTCAAGCCTTATCATACACCAGAGGATTCACACTGGAAATAAGCCATGCAAGTGTTCTGAATGTGGCAAATCTTTTACAACAAAGAGAGAGCTGATCACACACCAGAGGGTTCACACTGGAGAGAAGCCTTATCAGTGTTCTGAATGTAACAAAGCTTATAAAACAAAGTCACACCTTATCAGTCACCAGATGACTCACACGGGAAAGAAGCGGTATGAGTGTTCTGAATGTAAAAAAGCTTTCGCAGAGAAGAGAGAACTTATCAGACACCAGATGATTCACACTGGAGAGAGGCCCTATGCATGTTCTGAATGTGACAAAGCTTACACAGACAAGAAAGGGCTTAACAGACATCAGAAAATGCACATTGAAGAGAAGCCATATGAGTGTTCTGAATGTGACAAAGCTTTTACACAGAAATCAACCCTTATCAGACACCAGAAGATTCACACTGGAGAGAAGCTGTATCAGTGTTCTGAATGTGATAAAGCTTTTATAGAGAGGGAAACCCTTTTCCAACACACAAGGGTCCACACCAGAGAGAAGCCATATCAATGTTCTGAATGTGGCAAAGCTTTTGCATGGAAGTCATATCTTATCAGACACCAGAGAGTTCACACTGGAGAGAAGCCATATCAGTGTTCAGAATGTGATAAAGCTTTTACAGCAAAGAAAAGTCTTACCACACACCAGATGGTTCATACTGGAGAGAAGCCATTTCAATGTTCTGAATGTGACAAAGCTTTTACAGTAAATGCCAGGCTAATCTATCACCAGAGAATTCACAATCTTCAGTGAGGAAACTCTGGAAGAAGGGGGGATATTAAAGGGGGGGAGCTAAGCTGCAATGAAAGACTTCAGGATGTCTCAGTGTCACACCTCATGTCATCTCACACATTAGTAAAACAAAGTATATTGCTATTAAAAAGAAAATATAAAATAAGTGAGCAAACAGGAATGTGATGGATGGACACTTTAGTATTTATGTCCATTGGGCACAGCCTAGAAAGACCTTGACTATTCTACATTTTGACAATTTTTTGGGCGGGCAACAATGAACCTTATTCCTTATGATTCTCATTTGTACCCTTTTTATGGGGCTTTGCCTGAACATGTAATGCATTTGCATGAATAACTAACTTTCTGTATTCTCAAATGTTTTCTTCATTGCCTGGTCCTGAGCCAATACATGACCAACACTGCCTCAGTACAGGGAGACTGGGTAGCAGTCAAGCGGCATCGTGCCAAGCCTCTGAAGCCTCAGTGGGAGAGTCCTTTCCAGGTTCTGCTGACAATTGCTATACCTGTCAATCATGGGGGTTCCAGCTAAGCCCATCGTGTACATTTTCCACTCCTCTTCCCATGATCAAGGCCTCCTGTCCATATTCCACCGCCTCTCATGGATGACAGTTTTGCAGACAGGGACACCAGCCAATCAGACTTCTCCATTCCATGAGAAAGCAACTTCTTAATCTGGCACAGGCCTTGCATCACCGAGCTGCAGCTGTTTTATGGGATGCATTCAACATTACAACCTTATCCCAGCTGGCTACTTGTGTTTTATTCAGTTATGATGAAAGTCGAATGCCTTGTACACACGATCGGATTTTCCATCGGGATAAACTCTGACTGATTTTTCAGATGGAATCCTGTTCAAGCGGTCTTGCATACACACTGTCACAACAAATTCCGACCATCAAGAATGCAGTGACGTACAACACTACGACGAGCCGAGAAAAATTAAGTTCAATGCTTCCGAGCATGCGTCAACTTGATTCTGAGCATGCATGTTTTTTCTCCATCGGAGTTCCCTACAGACGAACAGAATTTCCGATATACATTTTTTTCCGTTGGGGAAAAAAGAGAACATCTAAATCCCGATGGAAACAAGTCAGATGGGGCACACACACGGTCGAAATATCCGATGAAAAAAAATCTGTCGGACTTTTTCCATCGGAAATTCCGATTGTGTGCATTTTTGTTTTTAATATCTAGATTTTCTGTCCAATCTATTGGACATTTCCATAGACTAATCATACAGTACAGCTACTAGAGATCTGAACTTACAAAGTGCTGAGTATGTGGTCATATTCCTACAATGTCTACTGGGGGGACTGACATTTCTCTTATTGGGGTTCTCTTTATTGACAGAATGGACAGATCTATATTTTTTTGTGAAAAACAATTTTTGGACCCCAAAAACATTGTGTGACTATGGACAAAATCAATAATGACATAAATGGTGAAATCTGTCCTTAACCATTTTATTCCCCGGGCCGTTCTCTCCCTAAATCCCTTGTGTGTTTTTTTTCATTTATGGCAATGTTTCAGTTCTGCACATTATTAGCCGGAATCAGGTAGAGCGGGGTATATTTTGGCCGGCATAGTGCATCCCATTTGCACTACACCGACGTAACATAGTGAGGCAAGGCCAGTATTCACAAAGCACTTGCTCCATAAATTACTTTGGCGTAGTGCAAATGGGCCGGCGTAACCCTGCCTAATTCAAAGTAGGCATGTAGTGGGCGGGCTACATTTAAATTAACTGTGACCCCATGTAAATGAGGGCCGTTCGTACGATACGACATCGCCTCAATGCGTACAACGTGAACCTAACTTACACCCAGCCCCATTCACGTACAACTTACGTAAACGACGTAAAATCCGACGGCACTTCCGACTTCCATACCTTGCATGGGCTGCGCCATCTTTTTGGTGGTTTATCTTTACGCCGGAAAAACACCTTACATAAACGGCGTAGCTTACTGCAACGGGCGTACGTACGTTCGTGAATAGGCGTATCTTGCTCATTTACATATTTGACGCGTAAATCAACGTACACACCCCTAGCGGCCAGCGTAAATATGCACCCAAGATACGACAGCGTAGGAGACTTACGTCGGTCGTATCTTGGCAACAGTGAGGCGTATGTCATTTTAAGAATGCGCCCAAAGATACGACGGCGCACATTCGGACTTACGATGGCGTATCTACTGATACACCGTCATAAGTCTCTCTGAATCTGGGCCTCTATCTTTAGCATTCGTAGTCTACCCAAATGTATTATAGATCAACAGATTTTTGGGACTGATAGGGCTTTACCCACCTGAGCTCCGGAAGGTTTTAACTCTTTCATGACCAGGGCGTTTTTTTGCTATACAGCACTACGTTAGTTTAACTGGTAATTGCTCGGTCATGCAACGCTTTACTCCTATGAAATGTTTATGATTTGTTTCACACAAATAGCGCTATCTTTTAGTGGTACTTGATCACCGCTGTTTTTTTTTTTTTGCCATGTAAATTCAATTCAGTTATAAAACATATAAAAAAAATTGTTTATACATTTTGGCCAAAATGTATTCTTCTATATGTCTTTTGTAAAAAAAAAAAAAATGTGACAAGTACTGTATATATTCTGATGTACTGATGCCCTATCTCATTTCTTGGGGCCCCTAAAAAGCCAGGGCAGTACAAATACCCCCAAATGACTATTTTTTGGAAAGTAGATGGATATTTAGTAAGAGGCATGGGAAAGATGTCATTTTTCATCACCCCTTTTTTTTTTTTTTTGGAAAAAGAAGAAATTGAATGGTTTTTTTTTTTTTCCCGATTTTCTTTCCTCCTGTCACCACAGTGTCATAATATGACTGACTTGGCTGTGATTAGAGATACTGACTGGTGATGGTATGTTAAAAATGAATACATTGTTTTATTCATTTTTTCTTTTTACATTTTAAACAATTTTTTTGGAGTAGTTTAGTGACATGGTGCTACTCTGAGGGAGGGGGTTGGGGGTTGGATCAGGGATTTTCTTTGGTTTGCTGGTACAGTTATGGTCACTGTAACAGCAATGTTTTGCACTGTAATGAATGGGTTGCATGCATAACTATTGTGTGCTGCGATTGGCCCACAGTTATCACTTGGTACAGGGTGCTGTGATTGTCCCAGGTATTATGTGATATCTGTGGGTCAGTCACAGCATCACTACAGGAATCACAGCTGTTAGGAATATAATTCATTCATAGCAGCTTTGTTGACATTGTGTTCATGTGATCACATGGCGACGGATCCCACATGATCCCCGGGCCTATCACAGTGGATGGTTACTGGCAGCTGAAATGTGCTGTGTCTTGTGGACACATCGGCCAATGTAGCAGTGAGCTGCACTCCCCAGGGAATACCAACTTCCATCTATTCCCCACAATCGCTAATTCAGGATCGATTACATTTTCACCTCCCAAGGAGACTTAAAGCGGAGTTCCGGTAATTTCTTTTTACAAAGTCAGCGGCTACAAATACTGCAGCTGCCGACATTTAAAATATGAACACTTACCTGTCCTGGGCACCCGCAATGTCGGCACCCAAAGCTGATTTGTCCTTCAGCTCTCGGGTGCTGCCATCTTCGGTAAGGGAATCAGGAAGTGAAGCCTTGCTGCTTCACTTTCATGTTCCCTACTACGCATGCAAGAGTCACGCGGCCCCTGCTGTATTCTGGGACCTGTGTGTCTCCCAGAAGACATCAGGGGGGACAGAGGAGATACCGAACATGGCATAGATATCTGCAGATATCTATGCCCGGAAGTGGGAGCAAATACCTGTATTAGACAGGTATCTTCCCCCTCCCCCCTGAAAGGTGTCAAATGTGACACCGGAGGGGGAGGATTCCAAAAAAGCGGAAGTTCCATTTTTGGGTGGAACTCCGCTTAAACTTGATCACTGAAGCTAACATCACAATTTAATACATTTCAGACCATGCCCCCATATTCCTGACTATGCACCTGTCAAGGCCCCCACCCAAACCCAATACCTGGAGACTAAACCCCACACTATTGACTGACCCCCAGTTGCTCCCCAAGATATCCGCGCTAATAAAAGAATACTTTTAACACAACAACACCCCAGATGTTGACCCCATGATGGTCTAGGCGGCACATAAATGCTCCATTAGAGGGGAACTAATCGAAATGGGGGCACACTGTGAAAGAGAGAAGGCAATTAAGCCTTTAACAGACAAAATACACACACCTTGAAACACAACACAAACAGTCTTTAACTGAACGATCCGCTCAGATCTTGTTAGACACCAGAAAATCTCTTCAGCAGATGTTCGAAGCTAAGACAAAATGATTCCTATTCTTTCAGAAAAAAATCTACTACAAACGATAAGACAGGCAAATTCCTGGCAAGGGCCTTGAAAAGCGCCAAAGCCAATCAAAATATCGTAGGCATTCGGAATAAAGTAGGGAAGGTCGACATCACCACTGAAAAAATAGCCCGCCATTTCCATAACATCTATACTGATCTCTATAACCTCCCAAGTCCACACAAGAGACCTTCACTGAGAACCCTTCACTGGTTACCAGTAAAAGACAGAATCAATTTTAAAGCACTCTGTCTAACGCATAGATGTATCTATGGGAATGCTCCCCATTATCTATGCGAAAAAATAAAACTCATAATCCCAATCGCGTTCTGCGATCCACCAATCAAAATTTCCTCCAGATACCCAAAGCCAGATACAAGTCCAAAGGAGAAAGGAGATTCGCGGTCCAAGGGCCTAGACTATGGAACGCTTTACCAACCAGCATTCGATTGGAGGAGAACCACTTGACGTTCAGGAGAAAGATCAAGACTCATCTCTTTTGATACCAAAGGAGACAGGAACAACAAGCGCCCAGAGGCGATTAAGTTCGCATGTGCTGCGCTATATAAGTTTTCATTCATTCACACAAACCCGCACACGCCCAAGGTGATAGACTGCCAATAATCCAGACTTACCTAAAAGACTCTAAACTTCCCACTTTGAAAGGAGACAACGCTCTACATTTAGAAAGACCCATTGAGGCTTCAGAACTTATGCCGCGTACACATGACCGTTTTTCACGATTTTTTTTAATGTCATTAAAAACGGTCATGTGAGAGCTCCAGAGCATTTTTTCCGACGTGAAAAATGGGCATTAAAAATTTTGAACATGCTCTAAATTTTCATGTCGTAAAAAAATGGTCGTGTGTAGGCTTTAACAATGTGAAAAAAACGTGCATGCTCAGAAGCAAATTATGTGCTTGTTCTGGTAAAACTAGCGTTCATAATGGAGATAGCACATTCGTCACACTGTAACAGACTGAAAAGCACAAAGACTGAAAAGCACAAATTGTCTCTCACCAAACTTTTAATAACACAAAATCGGCAAAAGCAGCCCCAAGGGTGGCGCCATCCGAATGGAACTTCCATTTTATAGTGCCGCCGTACGTGTTGTATGTCACCGCACTTTGCTCAAGCATTTGTCACAATCGTGTGTAGGCAAGGCAGGCTTAACAACAATCGGGTTGAAAAAAAAAGTTTTTCTAGACCATTAAAAATGGTTGTGTACGCGGCATTAGAAAGGTTGTGAAAGACATAAAAGCAGGGAAAAGCCCGGGACCTGATGGGTTCACATCCATTTACTACAAGACATTCACAGACACACGCCTTGAGCCCAGCGGTGTATTTAGGTTTTGTGCTGCCCTAGGCCTGACTAAATGTGTGCACCCCCTAATTTAAATATGACACACCCCTTCCTGTCAAGGCCACTCCCTTCCTGTTTAAGACCCACCATGTCATCTGTAAAAAAAAAAAGTGTGCTGCCTCATCAGTGGCCATCAGTGCAGCTCAAGAATGCTGCCTCAGTGGGTGTCAGTGACCATCAGTGCAGTGCCGCCTCATCAGTGCCCAGCCCAATGGTGCAGCTTATCAGTGGCCACCAGTGCAACCTATCAGTGCTGACTGATTAGTGCAGCTTAAGAGTGCTGCCTCATCGGTGCAGCCTCATCAGTTTCATAATATCACAGCTTATTAGTGTATATGAATTATGTATTGATTATCACATGTGGCACTTTGTAGTACATGAGTTTTCACTGAATGTGGAATGTTTAAAGCGGAGTTCCACCCAAACATGGAAGCTCTGCTTCCTGTTTTTGACTGGTACCCTTCCCCATTTCCGGGAGAGGGTGCCGTTCCTTGGAAGTTTGGCCCTCCTCCACCGCCAGGCCATTCAGAAATCACAGCTTGCTTTGCACATGTGCAGTAGGGAACCAACTGTGAAGCTTCACTGCCAGTTTCCCATAACATGAATGGTGGCGGCAGCACCCGAGAACTAATCCAAAAATTGGCCGGGGTGCCGACATTGCGAGATCCCTGGACAGGTAAGTGTCCTAATAATAAAAGTCAGCAGCTACAGTATATGTAGCTGCTGACTTTAATATTTTTTCATGGGGGAGGGGGTTGGACCTCCTCTTTAATGAGTTTGCGTTGATCTCAGCATGCATGGAGCTCTTTGCACAAGCTGAAGTCAATGCAAACTCCGTAAACATTCCTCATTCAGTGAAAGTTCATGGACTGCGAAGTGCTCCATGCGTGATGAGATCAATGCAAACTTTGCAGTCCATGAACTTTCACTGAATGAGGAATGTTTACTGAGTTTTCAGCACCAATCACTTTACTGCAACAAGATCTGTATATTAATTTCCATATTGAGCCCTTATATGTGATTGGCGGCTCAGCACACATTACAAAAGTTGTGCAGTCAGGAGCAGCGGGGGATTTGTCACCTCAAGGAGTGAGAGGAATCAGGGAGCACCGAGTGTATGGGGGAGGGACAATGTATGACTGCATGGAGGAGGGAGGTAATGTATGACTGCATGGAGGAGGGTGGTAATGTATGACTGCATGGAGGAGGGTGGTAATGTATGACTGCATGGAGGAGAGGGTAATGTATGACTGCTTGGAGGGGTGGTAATGTATGACTGCATGGAGGAGAGAGGTAATGTAGGACTACATAGAGGGGGCAGTGTATATACGAGCTTCAAATATATTTATATATATGTGTGTGTGGGGGGGGGGGTTAGTGTATGGGGGAACACTGACTACTTGGAGAGCATTCTATGTATGGGGGGGAGGATGTCCATTTACCCAATCAGAGGGATATCCTGATTGGGTAAATCCTCTGGCTCTCATCCAAAGTTTAGATTTGCTGAATTCACAGGCTGCACCCGGTGCTGGGTTCCTCCTCGATTCTAGGCCATCCCGGCCCTCCCTGGAATAATTAGGAAGTTGATGATGATATTCTCCCCCTCCTCCTCGATAGACCCCACCCCGGACTGGGGAGACCATACAGTGTAGAAAGCTGCATGTGATATTGCACCCCCGCCCCCCCCTCGGACAAGCACGGCACACCGCCCATAATATTTTTTACAAGTGCAGTGCTAAAGCAAGCCGGCCGCTGTATTTGTGTGGGAGGCGGCCGTGGGAGCCGGGATTCGGAAAGACGGGTCTCGGGGGCTGTCACCAACACCTCTGCGCTCCCAGAACTCTCACCTCATAGGCATATAACATAAGCCTTAGATGTCAATCAGAAATGGAATCAGCAAACTTTCCTTCCAAGATCACAGCTGCGACTTCTCACAAAGGATTCCACCTCACATATAGGAAATTCCGTTCAACATGCAAAGTAAACAAGCTTCTAATGGTGCATTATCACTTAAAACCATTTATTAAACCTAAAAGTGCCTGCTTACAAAGTTAAAATAAAGATGTGCTATGAGAAAGACAAAATATTGGCGTTTACACCGCCTCTCATGTGACTTCCGGTCCGCGATGTGCTTCGACCATGCCCTACGCGTTACGTCACTTGACTTCCTCAGGGGAACAGGATTGGATGTTTGATTCTATTTATATTCTACAGACAGGAAGTGAATCTGATGACATTTTGTTGTAGATAAACGTCAGAGACAACATTAATGTGGCGCCCATTTTCCTATGGCTGGCGAATCATTACAAGTAATAAAAGTATATATAGGGACCTCATAGCCATTTTCTTGAAGTCCAAACTTTACCAATCTTTGTTCCAATCTGCATCAGACCAGCTTAAATCATGAAACAAAGAGAATACAACTAAAAACTGAATGAATAATTTTTAAATCCTGAATGGACACTGATGAGACCAAGCTTAAAGGGGTTGTAAAGTATTTTTTTTTTTCATAATAAGCATCATTTACCTGCAGACATTCCTCTTTTCACTTCCTCATTGTTCGTTTTTGCTCAGAAGTTGCTCTATTCATTCTCTGTTCTGTTCACTTCCTGCTTGTCTGATTGTTACTCACCACCGTGATGGGAGGGTTTACTGCGGTGGTCAGTGACGTGCCCCGCCCCCTCCTGGGAACTACATCTGTGCGGCAGGACACTCTCTACGTGTTAGAGACTTCAATGGAGGTGTGAATTACTGGGCGAGCCGCAATTCATACTGGGAAATGTACATGAACGAGCGCCGCAAACCAGAAAGTGAATGAGAGAACAGAAACTAGAATGCCGGAGGTGATATAGATGAAGGAATTTAATAGGTATTTACTCGTTTTTTAACAGAATCATTACACTATTCTGTCTGTCTACCTTGCAGACATTCATTTTAGGCAAAAATATGTTTTCCTTTACAACTCCTTTAAACATTCAGCCCGGAGGATTTGCCTGTCAAATGACCGGGCCACTTTTTGACAATTGCGCGGTCGTGCAACATGACACCCAAACAAAATTGACGTCCTTTCTTTCCCACAAATAGGGATTTATTTTGGTGGTATTTGATCACCTCTGCGGTTTTTATTTTTTGTGCTCTAAACAAAACAGGAGCGACAATTTTGAAAAAAAAAACAATATTTTTCACTTTTTGCTATAATAAATATCCCCATTTTTTTTAAAGCTAATTTATTCTCAGTTTAGGCCGATACGTATTCTTCCATATATTTTTGGTAAACAAAATCGCAATAAATGTTTATTAATTGGTTTGCACAAAAGTTATAGCGTCTACAAAATAGGGGATAGTTTTATGGCATTTTTATTACCATTTTTTACTAGTAATGGCGGCGATCAGCGATTTTTATGGTGACTGCGACATTATGGCGGACACATTGGACACTTTTTACGCTAATTTGGGACCATTCACATTTATACAGCGATCAGTGCTATAAAAATACACTGATTACCGTATAAATGTGACTGGCAGGGGTTAACCACTAGGGCAGTGTTTTTCAACTCCAGTCCTCGAGGCACACCAACAGGTCATGTTTTCAGGATTTCTTTTAGATGAAACGACTGTGGTGATTACTAAGGCAGTGAAACTGATCAAATCACCTGTTCAAAATAATGGAAAGCCTGAAAACATGACCTGTTGGTGTGCCTTGAGGACTGGAGTTGAAAAACACTGCACTAGGGGGCTAGGAATGGGTTAAATGTGTCCTAGGGAGTGATTCTAACTGTGTAGGGCTTACTGTGACACGTCACTGATCACTGCTGCCGATGAGCAGGAACAGACAATCAGTGTCCTGTCACTAGGCAGAACAGGGAGAGGCCTTGTTTACACTGGCCTCTCCCTGTTCTGCCGCTCTATGACACGATTGCGGGACACCGGCGGACATCGAGTCCACGGGGACGGTCATGGAGCTTGCAGCAGGGGAGTGCATGTGCTGCCAGCAGGAAATTGAAAGTACCGTAAATATACATTACTTTGCGCAGTTGTGCCATTCTGGCGACGTATAGGGTGCAGGACACGGTCAGCAAGTGCTTAATTTTGATATCATAGAAATCTATAAAATGTGTATATATATAAAGGATATAATAATCAAATATTAATAAATGATAATTAAAAATACATAGATAAATTGTCCCGTTATCTGAATAAATCCAATGGAGGGACCAAGTATAAGTAAAATATGGAGCGGGTCACTAAGCAATTAGATGCACACCAGAAATAAAGTGTGAGGCTTTGAAAGAAGCAAAATTGCCCAATGAATCAGAAAACATCAATAATTACTGATAAAACAGTTGAGATCAAACTCAACATTTAGTCCATCTGGCACGAGAGTTCTCATTTTATGGATCCATTTTGATTCTTTTTGGCTCAAAGATCTAATTTTATGATTCCCTCTCCAGGGTTTACTATACCTCTCTATTCTCAGAATATTAGATGTTCTGGATTATTATTATGTACCAGGGCAAAGTGTCTAGATACATTGGTCGGGATTCACAAAGCACTTACGCAGACGTATCTCGAGATACTCCGCGTAAGTGTAAATGTGCGCCGTCGCATCTATGCGCCGTGCCCACAGAACTAGATACGCCTGAAAATAGGCTTCATCCGACCAACGTAACTTTCCTACGCCGGCGTATCGTGGGCGCATTTTTACGCTGGTCGCCTCATTACAAATATGCAAATGAATCAGATACGTCGATTCACTAACGTAGTTGTGCCCGGCGCATAATATACCTGGTTTGCATAAGGCTTACGTCCGGCGTATAGTTATCCCTCATCTATGACTTAGTACGTGAATATGGCTGGGCTTAGGCTACGTTCACGTCGTAGGCAGTGATTCAACGTATCTTAGGGAGTAGTTTCAACATGATTCTGAGCATGCACACTGGGTTGCGTCCACGGGACGGCGCATGCGCCGTTCATTTTAAGTACTTGTCTGTCACTCGGCCAAGGCCAAAAAATTTGAAAAAAAAACAAAATGTTTTTTTTTTTTTGTTATAACATTTTGCAAACAAGTAATTGTTTACCTTTCACTGATGGGCACTGATGATGCAGCACTGGTGGGCGGCACTAATAGGCACTGATGAGGCAGCACTGATGATGCAGCACTGGTGGGCGGCACTGATGAGGCAGCACTGGTGGGCACCACTAATGGGCACCGATGTTCTATCGGGTTGAGGTCAGGACTCTGTGAAGGCAAATCAAGTTCCTCCACCCCAAACTCGCTCATCCATTGCTTTGTGCACTGGTGCGCAGTCATGTTGGAACAGGAAGGGGCCGTCCCCAAATGGTTCCCACAAAGTTGGGAGCATGAAATTAGCATGGGGTCACGCCTCATTAGCATAGCTCACGCCCACTACTTCCTACGCCGGATTACGCCGAGAAAACCCAGCATATCTTTAACAGTAAGTGGAAGCGAGTGCTTTGTGAATACTGTGCTTGCTTCACTGCGCTACACCGGCATAGCCTAAAAAAGATACGCTACACCGGCATAAATATGCGACAATGTATGTGAATCCGGGCCATTATGGTTTAGACATCCCTTAATAATATTTTGTACATGCTCCATGACTCTTCATTTTAAAGGCACTTTTGGTTCTCCCTACATACTGTCATCTACAAGAGCATTGTAGAACACACACAACTCCCTCAGTATGGCAGCTCATAAAATATCTAATGGGATAAATACTTCCTGTGCTGGTGGCTTCAAATTCATTCTTTTTCCCTTAGAATTTTTTTTTAAAAAACAATATTTATATGGGTAAATGGGTAAAAACCTTTCCCATTAAAGTAAGAAAATTATTTTTTGGGGGGTGGTTCAACCACATTTTTAACAATAATTCCGCAAACACGGTCAGAATTTCCGATAAAAAATGTTCAATGGGAGGAAAATCCAACAGTGTGTAGGCTCCATCGGACATTTGCTGTCAGAATTTCTGACAACAAAAATTTGAGAGCTGGTTCTCAAATTTTTCGACAACAAAAGTTGTTGTCGGAAATTCAGACCGTGTGTGCACACAATTCAAAGCACAACAATTCTACACATGCTCGGAATCAATTTGACGCATGCTCGGAACCATTGAACTTCATTTTTCTTGGCTCGTCGTAGTGTTGTACATCACCGCATTATTGACGTTTGCAATTTTCCGGCAACATTTTTTGTGATTGTGTGTATGCAAGACAAGTTTGAGCCAACATCCGTCAGAAAAAAATCCACGGTTTTGTTTTTGGAATGTCCGATCGTCTGTACGTGGCATAAGATCTCTAAAGCCCCATACACACGACCGAGTTTCTCGGCAGAATTCAGCCAGAAACTCGGTCGGAGACGGATTCTGCCGAGAAACCCGGTCGTGTGTACACTTTCGGCCGAGGAAACCGACAAGAATCTCGTCGGGCCAAATAGAGAACATGTTCTCTATTTTCTCGTTAGTCAATGAGAAAAGTTGGCCCGCCGAGATTTTCGGCGGCTTCACAAGAAACTCGACGAGAAAAACAATGTGTTTTTCTCGTCGAGTTTCTCGGACGTGTGTACGGGGCCTCAAAGTTGTTTGTTTATAGATGACAAGAGGTCTGTCAGGCAAAATACTCCGTAGATATCAATCCCCTCTCAATACTTGCCAATCTTTTGTAATATGTTTTTCCACATCTGTGTGTTGAACATTGTAATCTAGAATGAGAGCTGGAGCCTCTGATAGTTGCTTTACTTTTTTGTTTTCTTCATACTTACCTGTAAAATCCATTTCTTTGAGTACATCACTGGACATAGAGGCCCCTCCCCTCTTTTTTTGGGAGATCATTGCTTGCTACTAAACTGGAGTACTTCCTGTAGGTGAGGGGTTATATAGGGATCACTTCCTGTTTTGGTTATTCTACCAGTGTCCATTCACCTATAGGTGGCACATAACCCAGGTAGTAATGTATATGGCTGCTCTGTGTCCCGTGATGTACTCAAAGAAATGGATTTTACAGGTAAGTATGGAGAACAAAATCCAATTTTTTTTTTTTTTTTTGGGAGGGGGGCTTTGGAGAGATATCCGGGGTCTTATTTGAGACATAGAGGCCCGGATTCACGTACGAGTTACGCCAGCGTATTTCCAGATACGCCGTCGTAACTCTGAGTCCGTGCCGTCGTATCTATGTGCCTGATTCTTAGAATCAGTTACGCATAGATTTGTATTAGATCCGACCGGCGTAAGTCTCTTACGCCGTCGTATCTTAACTGCATATTTATGCTGGCCGCTAGGGGCGTGTACGCTGATTTACGCCTAGAAATATGTAAATCAGCTAGATACGCCAATTCATGAACGTACGCCCGGCCGACGCAGTACAGATACGCCGTTTACGTTAGGCTTTTCCCGGCGTAAAGTTACCCCTGCTATATGAGGCGTACCAATGTTAAGTATGGACGTCGTTCCCGCGTCAAATTTTTAAAATTTTACGTTCACGTCGAAAGCATTGGCTTCTTGCGGGTTAATTTGGAGCATGCGCACTGGGATACTTTCACGGACGGCGCATGCGCCGTTCGTAAAAAGCGTCATTTACGTGGGGTCACATTAAATTTACATAACACACGCCCACATCTACCACATTTGAATTAGGCGGGCTTACGCCGGCCTATTTACGATACGCCGCCGCAACTTTCGTTTGAGAATACGGCACTTGCCTGTCACAGTTGCGGAGGCTTAACGTAAATAGGATACGTTACGCCCGCACAAAGATATGCGATTCTACGTGAATCCAGGCCAGAAAGTGACTGAAGACGGAGTTCCTTCCCTTTCTCTGCAGGCTCAGCTGCAATACATAGGAATGAATAGAAGTCTCTGCAGAGAGGATCCCATCCATTCATAAACTGAGGCATAGTAATCACACGCTGTACCTGTGCCCACCAGGTGTATTATAATGCCAGCATTGCACACACAGGGGCCGGACCCCCCATGTACAAGGGACCTAAGACATACAATCAGCTTGTCACCCATTCCACCAGACTCCTACAACTGGAAGATTACATTTTTGGGGGGATGTTGTAGAAGAACCCAGACCACGCTATTGTGCGGTGAGAATAGAATCCAACTTTATTAATCATATATATGTGACACTTTAACAACAGAAGAAAGGAGATCGATTGTTTACATTTCAAGGATATATTTATACCATTTATATCATCTATGCTAAGAAACTGATTAACATATGACACACCCCTCATTAATACCAGCCCCGCCCACTTATATAACCCTCTAAACACCCAAATTCCTGTAAATTCTCAGAAGTAACTTTAATCTTTTATCCATAACAAGCTGATTGGCTACAAGAGAACCCAGAGCCCCTCCTGCTCATTTCCACCCAACAAGTCCATGTCACCATCTACAAGGTTAGAGGACCTGAAGGAGAACAAGACCATGACCACCAGGACCATCGCCTGACTGAAGCCATGCTCACATTTCTTTCTAATGCTTCTTCTATGGTCTCCTCAGATACAGATTGGGCAGATGTACATTAGTGGAACCCTTTCAGTCCGGCCAATGGAAGGTTTACATCAGCAGCAGCCCGGGCTTATATCTATAGTACCAGGGGGGTTGTCTTCATTTGTTACACCAACTGTCCGCTTTCTGGTGGAAGTGATTCAGCCGCACTGAAGGTACCTCCCCCCTCCCCCCATGTATACTGGGCACAGCTTCACCTCCTGCAAGCCCAAGACAGACATGGTGGGTGTCAGTGGTGAGAGCAGAAGATCAGCAAACATCCGATCTCTGATCTCCTCTTCACTGAATGAACATGGAAGGTGTGAGATTATGTCATTTCTGGGTTCAGCGCTGTCATTTCTTGTCGCCAGGGAAGGAGCTGATCAAGCAAGATCTCGGGTCCAGAGATGACATTAAGGATCTAATAAACCTCTGATGTCTCTTTAAAGAGGACCTGTGTCAAGAAATAGTTTATCACAGGGAGACCATCAACCCCTTATACTGTATGATAGAAATACAATTAAGTGAAACAAAGTTTAAAAATGAAAGTAACATATTGTAAGTAAAAAACACACAAAACACGTTCCCACATACATGCACACCATACAAATGTCGGCTTCAGGTGCGGTTATGTAGGAAAACAACAATAACACCACACAATCTACATATCACTGCGCACACCATAGTGAGAGGAACGACTCTAGGGACATCATTCATGGTCATAAAAAAGACAAAATCAAATCTGTCAGTGAAAATAATAACCACAGCAATGTATAAAATTATTATCAAAACTATAGTAGAAACTAATGGCTTAAAGGGTCACTAAAGGAATTTTTTTTTTGCTGAAATGACTGTTTACAGGGTATAGAGACATAAAAGTTAACTGATTCCTTTTAAAAATGATTAAAAATAGATTAAATTCAATCCAATCATATAATGTACCTGTAGTTTCACTTTCGTTTTTAAACTGGTTTCATGTTTCTGTGAAGTAAAGAGACCCACAGAACAAAAACAAACAAATCCAGGGCAGTGTTTTGTTTTTAAAATGCATCTGATTGGTTCTGAGGAGTTTTAGACACACAGCTTAGACCACAGTGAGAAGCTGCCATGAGATTTTTCATAAGGAGCCAGACAAGCAGGAAGTGTGGAGATCACAGCAGAATTACAGCTACTTCAAAGCAAAAACGAACAATGAGGACATGGAACCAGTACTGCAGTAAGGTAAAGGAAGCCATTTAGCTAAAAAAAAAATCCTTTAGTGATCCTTTAAGAAGAAAACCCACCATATTACTCGACCGAGTTCCAACTCAACCCCTCCAAGAAAATGGACCCCACTTCCTCCCACCCAGGTGCCGGTTGGATCTCCTTTACCTTGTGTAGATATCTCCTTCTGAGATCCTCATGATATAAAATAAATGGACAACACTCTCTATGTGACACCAGTTTGTAGACTCCACCTTGATCTTCCAAGAGATAGTCATCAGATTAGATCTTTGAGCATTTAAGTTGAAATTTAATATTATTAATATTTTAATATTATTATTTTAATATTTTAATATTTAATTCTATGACACCACCTTAGGTGATGGAGACACTTCTGCTGTCAGCTCTGCTATAACATCAATGGTCTCATTGGTTATCTGATCCATGACTCCAGTACACAGGTTCATCTTACTTAGATGACTAATGCCGTGTACACGATTGGAAATTCCAACCAGAAAACCGTGGTTTTTTTTTTCAACGGAATGTTGGCTCAAACTTGTGTTGCATACACACGGTCACACAAATCGTGATGAAAATTCAGTCCGTCAAGAACGCAGTGACGTACAAGACGTATGACGAGCCGAGATCAGTGACGTTCAATAGGCAGTTCGGCTCTTCTGCTTGATTCTGAGCATGCGTGTTTTTTAGCGCGTCGGAATTGCATACAGACGAACAGAATTTCTGGGAACTTTTTCCGTTGGAAAAATAGAGAACCTGCTCTCAATCTTTTGTTGGCGGAAATTCCGACAGCAAAAGTCTGATGGAGCCTACACACGGTCGGAATTTCCAACCAAAAGCTCACATCGGACTTTTGTTGTCAGAATTTCAAATCGTGTGCAATTTTGAAGCATGACATGTGAGGTATCTATTTACTCTGCGTAACTTCATTTTTCACATTATGACAAAAATTGGGCTGACTTTGCTGTTTTTTTTAAGTATGAAGTATTATTAAGTTTTTCCCAAAAAAAACATGTTTGAAAAATTGCTGCGCAAATACAGTGCAAGATAAAAAGTTGCAATGGCCGCCATTGTATTCTCTAGGGTCTCTGCTAAAAAAAACATATATATGGTGTTTCTATGTTATTTTCTAAAAAAATAAAAATAAATGTAGGAGCGAAGTGTCAGAATTGGCCTGGTCTTGAAGTGGTTAAAGTGAACCCCAATCAGAGGAATTTTAGTCCCCCAGTTAAAGTGGAAGGAATATGACCACACATTTAACACTTGGTAAGTTCAGATCTCGTGCAGTTGTGCTGTGTGATTAGTCTATGGAGATGAGTAATAGCTGGACAGAGGAAAAATGATAACAATGATAATCATTCTTCACCTGATGGAATCCTGGAGACTTTCAGCAGAACCAAATGGAACTGTTGGAAGTGGCTATCTGAACTTAAGTGGTACTGAATGCATCCTATAAACAGTGGCAGCTCTGTGTTGGACGTCCTCTGGCTGGTGTCCCAGCTAAAGACCTGCCTAAAAAAGCTATAATCCACAAGAGGGGGTGGAGCATAGGAAGGAGGCGTGGAACATGGGAGGGGAAGTAGAACATGTAATGGGAGGTGTGGACAAGGGGGGCTTAGCTGGAGCCATCAATCCTGGCTGTCGATGTATCAACAATCAGAAGAATCTATAATGGACCCTCCCACTAAAACTTCAGAGGCTTTGCAAGATGCCACTTGACCACAACCTAGTCTCTGGTACTGAGGCAATGTTGGTCATGAATTAGCTCAGGATCTGTCTATGAAGAAAACACTTGGGAACACAGCTCAGTTAGTGAATGATGAAAATACATTCCATGTTCAAAGCTCCATGGAAAAGGATAAAGGTGAGAATCATGAAGAAAACAATTCAGTCATTTGTGCTGATCTATAAATATTGACAATTTTAAGTGCGTGTCTGATGGAGATAAGCACTAAACTCAAAGCAGTCGATCATTACATTCCAGTTTGTTCACAGATTTTAGTTTGCTTTATTTTTAGTAGCATTTTAACTTTTCACTTCTTTCCTAGCTTGTGGGATGACATTGGGGGTATGAAATTAATGGGACATGCACAAGTCTTTTAATATCCCTCCTTCTTCCAGTGTTTCCTCTGCAGATGAAGCTTATGAATCCTGTGGTGATAGATTAGCCCGACATTAACTGTAGAAGCTTAGTTATTTTCAGAACAGTAAAAATGGCTTCTCTCCGGTGAGTGATAATGCTTGTCTTCACTGTAAAAGCTTTATCACATCAGAACACTCATTCAGCTTCTCTCCAGTGTGAACCCTCTGGTGTCTGATAAGCTCTGACTTCACTGCAAAAGCTTTATCACATTCAGAACACGGATATGGCTTCTCTCCAGTGTGGACCCTCTGGTGTCTGATAAGCTCTGACTTCACTGCAAAAGCTTTATCACATTCAGAACATGGATATGGCTTCTCTCCAGTGTGTACCCTCTCATGTCTGATAAGATGTTCCCTCATTGTAAAAGCTTTGCCACATTCAGAACACTGAAATGGCTTCTCTCCAGTGTGAATCCTCTGGTGTATGATAAGATCTGACTTTCCAGTAAACGCTTTTCCACATTCAGAGCACTGATATGGCTTCTCTCCAGTGTGGACCCTCTGGTGTGCTTTGAGATCTGACTTCCCAGTAAAAGCTTTGCCACATTCAGAACACTGATGTGGCTTCTCTCCAGTGTGGACCCTCTGGTGTATAATAAGGTTTTCCCTTGCTGTAAAAGGTTTGTTACATTCAGAACATTGATATGGCTTCTCTCCAGTGTGGATCCTCTCGTGTCTGATAAGGTGTTGCTTTGTGGTAAAAGATTTATTGCATTCTGAACACTGATACGGCTTCTCTCCAGTGTGGCTCCTCTGGTGTGTGATAAGGTGTGACTTATCAAAAAAATCTTTTTTACAAACAAAACACTGATATGGCTTTACTCCAGTGTGCACTCCCTGGTGTTTGATAAGATTTGATTTCAATGTAAAAGCTTTGCCACATTCAGAACACTGATATGGCTTCTCGCCAGTGGGAACTATTTGGTGTTTGATACGGGTTTTCTTCACTGTAAAAGCTTTATCATATTCAGAGCATTGATAGGTCGTCTCCCCAGTATGAATCCTCTGGTGTCTGATAAGGGTTGATGCTACGCTAAAAGCTTTGCCACATTCAGAACACTGATATGGCTTCTCTCCAGTGTGAACCTTCTGGTGTGAGATATATTTTGCCTCCATTGTAAATCTTTATCCCATTCCAAATGAGAAATATCTTCTGAAATGACTCCTCTTATGTATACATGGGTTGGACTTTACTGTAAAGCCATTATCACTTCCAGAACACTGAAATGACTTCTCACTGATGTCCTCGGAGGCGGGATCAATGCTGAAGAGGATCCAAAACATTTATGACTTTTAGAGCGTGGCTTTGACTTGTGTCCTCTGAGAATCCTCCATTGAACGGCATCAAAGACTTTCAGACCTGTACAAACAAAATAATAATAAAAAAAATCTGAATTCTATATAAAGGGCTAAATAAAGTTATTTTCTATTTTTATATTCTTTAATAAATATACACTATGGGTTGGATTCAGATAGAATGGTCTATCTGTCTGCCCGGCGTAACGTATCTCAGATACGTTACGCCGCCATAATAAAGGTCGCAAGTTCTGTATTCAGAAACAACTTGCGCCCTTAGTTACAGCGGCGTAACGTATCTGTGTCGGCGTAAGCCCGCATAATTCAAATGTGGATGATGTGGGCGTGTTTTATGTATATTAAAGTGGTTGTAAACCCACTTTTTGGACTTTTGCCTACAGGTAAGCCTATAATAAGGCTTACCTGTAGGTATAAAGAATATCTCCTAAACCTGTACGGTTTAGGAGATATTCCTCGCCGACCCATGCCGGAAAGGAAATCACATGCGCGGGAGTGACGTCATCGCCGCTCCAGCCAATCACAGCGCTGGAGCGGTGATACCCGGAAGACACGCTCAGCTCGGCGTGGACCAGGTAAGTTCCCTACCACGTTCCGAGGTAAGTATTTTATAATGAGCCAATCCCCAGCTTGCTACACCCAGCAACAAGGGCACCCCTCATCCCCGCTTGCTACACCTAGCAACAAGGGCACCCATCATCCCCATCTTGCTACACCTAGCAACAAGGGCACCCCTCACCCCCACTCCCCCCCTTCTTAAATCACAACCAAAAACTTGATCCAGGGCTCGGCCCGATCGCCTCTTTAGGGGTCAGGAAGGATTTTTTTTCCCTGCCGTAGCATATTGGCAGAGCCCGGCCAAGGGTTTTTTCGCCTTCCTCTGGACCAAGTCAGGAGAGAAGATTAAGTTAATCTTCCCTCCATCACTCAAACCCCCCCTCCCCCCGGCGCTGGCGACCATGGTTAATCTGCAATATTCTGCAGAAACCATTTGGGGCCTGAGGCATTTTGCCGCAAGACTACCAGCCATTACCAAAAAAGCCCTAAGAACTGAACGATTATTGAGAATCGATCAACGATCGACTGTCAAAAACTTCATCCATTTACCCCAGCCTAAACACATATTATGTGCTCTGATCAACACAAGATCGGCAGTAAAACACTGACTAGAAATCCACGATTTCATTCGACAATATGATTTAGACTGCCTCTTTATTACAGAGAGCTGGCTCACAGCCGACTGTAACACCATTCTGGGAGAACTGGTGCCTGAAAACTACCGTATTTTAACAGAAAACAGAATAGGGCAAAGAGGAGGAGGCCTGGCAGTGATCCACAAGAATCACCTTGCGATCACTAAACCGGTCCTTCAAAACCCTCTTCCATTCATGGAAACCCTTACTCTGCAACTACAAACAAGTTCCCAGCAGACCGTTCGCATTCTTCTCCGCTATAGACCACCCGGCCCAAAAACGCTGCTTACTTCATCATTGATGGAGTTTATCTCCACTTACACCCTCAACAGCAAACACCTTTTGCTGCTCGGGGATTTCAACCTCTGGGCCAATTCCCCACAAGACCCCGTTGCCGATGCCTGCATTGACCACCTGGAAGGATTAGGGCTACAGCAATTAGTATGTGGGCCCACTCATACCTCAGGTCACATGCTTGATCTCATTTTCAGACAAGGTCTGGAAATAAACATTTTGGAAAATGAACCGTTGCCATGGACAGATCACCATGCAATTAAATTCATAATCTCCAAAATCCCCCCCTTAACAAAAACATCAAAACCAGTGACAACACACTGGACTAGATGTCAGAAGAAGCTCCATTCGGAACTCTTCAAAACCACATTAAGGGAAAAAATAAAAACAATTCAACCCCCTCAAACGACCTTAGAAACTCTGGATGCCATAAACACAGCACTATTACAGTCAGCTGACTTAATAGCGCCGAAACGTAAAACCTGCATCCGGAAACACACTTCCAGATGGTATAACAACCAGATGACGTCCCTGAAGCAAGAGCGCAGAAGGGCGGAAGCCGCCTGGAAAAGAAGCTCCTCAGAAGAAAACCTTGCCATCTACAAAGCAACAACAAGAAAATACCACAAAGAAATCTTCATAGCCAAGAAAAACTATTTTTCCAAGGCTATCAACAGCTCCCTAAACCGCCCCCGCGAACTCTTCAAGATGGTCACTCAGACCATGAATCCCGTCTGTCTTGAACCCCCCAATTCAGATACCCAGGAGTTTTGCAATGAATTGTCGGATTACTTCATTAATAAAATTGAGGGAATCCGGGAAAGCATTCAGCAGAACAATAGCCCCCGAAACCCCCCCCCCCGTAATTACCCTCATAACATCCATAGAAATTCACCACAAGCAGGAAAGTTCACCCTAAAACCCATCTCCATCGACACCACTAAAAATATCATCGGCTCTCTGCGAAACAGCACAGCGCCAATGGATATCATCCCCACCAAACTGCTGATGGAATGCGCTGACATCCTGGCGCCTCCTATCACGCAGCTCATAAACCAGTCTTTCAAGGAGGGCTCAGTGCCCTCCCAGTTGAAAGAAGGCATAATCCAACCCATCTTGAAGAAACCCACCCTAGACCCCAAGGACCCACTTCACCGCCGTCCCATAACAGGCCTAAACGTTCTCTCCAAGGTAATGGAAAAAGTAGTGGTACAACAGTTGCAACAGCATCTAGATACCCACAATTTACTTGATCCATTTCAATCGGGTTTCCGTCCCGGATACGGGACGGAAACAGCATTGCTCAAAATATGGGACGACGCTCTCGAGGCCGCAGACGAAGGAGAATCTTGTCTTCTGGTTCTGCTGGACCTAAGCGCAGCCTTCGACACAGTAGACCACAAACTATTACTGACTCGGCTAGCTGATGTAGCCAAAGTCGCAGAAGGTGATTTATCTTGGTTCCTCTTTTTTGGAAAACCGATCACAAATAGTGAAATTGGGACCTTACACTTTGGAGAAACGCACATTATCGTGCGGAGTCCCTCAAGGATCGCCTCTATCGCCGGTGTTGTTCAACATCTATATTCGTCCTCTTTTTGAAATTATTAGTAGCCAAAAACTACTTTATCACTCCTATGCAGACGACACGCAACTGTATTTCCGTATTTGCAACAAAAAGGATCATCATCTCAATCTAGAGACATGCCTCTCTTTGATAGAGAACTGGATGACAAAGAGTTATCTTAAACTCAACGGCGCGAAAACAGAACTTCTCCTGTTTCACGCCAAGCGTCTGAATCAACCTGCAACAACTTGGATACCGCCGCCCATTCTGGGCAAAATCATCACCCCTAGCGCCAAAGTCAAAAGTCTTGGGTCATCTTCGACTCTCACATGACAATGGACGCACAAATAGGGTCAGTAGTCAGCGGATCTCACCATCTGCTGCACCTACTACGCAGACTTATTCCATTTATTCCTAAAGAAGACGTAGCAGTCGTGGTGGGAACAATTGTAAACTCCAGACTGGATTATGCAAATGCCCTTTACCTCTGACTCCCAAAGTACCAAATCGCTCGTCTACAAGTCGTTCAAAATACGGCCGCCAGACTAGTGACTGGGAAAATACCATGGGAATCAATCTCACCTTCACTGAGAACCCTTCATTGGTTGCCAGTAAAAGACAGAATTGCTTTTAAAGCACTCTGTCTAACGCATAGATGTATCCATGGGAACGCTCCCCATTATCTGTGCGAAAAAATAAAAGCTCACAACCCCAATCGCGTTCTGCGATCCGCCAACCAAAATCTGCTTCAGATACCGAAAGCCAATTACAAGTCCAAAGGAGAAAGAAGATTCGCGGTCCAGGGTCCCAGACTATGGAACGCTTTACCAACCAGCATTCGGTTGGAGGAAAACCATTTAGCTTTCAGGAGAAAGATCAAAACTCTGCTCTTTTGATATCAAAGGAGACAGGAACAACAAGCGCACAGAGGCGATTTGGTTCGCATGTGCTGCGCTATATAAGTTATTCATTCATGTGGTGCATACTAGCTCATTATGTCTTTTTCCTTGCAGGTGTAAAAAAAAAAAAAAAATGTATGCAGGTTTACAACCGCTTTAACTGTGACCCCGCATATTTGGCGTTTTTTTACGAACGGCGCATTCCGCCGCAAATCGTCATTGCTTTCGACGTGAATGTAAATTATGTCCAGCCCTATTCGCGAACGACTTACTCAAACGACGTAAAAATTTTAAAACTTGACGCGGGAACGACGGCCATACTTAACATAGGATACGCCTCATATAGCAGGGGTAACTATACGCCGAAAAAAGCCTAACGTAAACGACGTAAAAAAAATTGCCGGCCAGACGTACGTTTCTGAATCAGCATATCTAGCTCATTTGCATATTCCTCGCATAAATCTATGGAAGCGCCACCTATCGGCCAGCGTAAATATGCAGCCTAAGATACGACGGTGTAAAACACTTACGCCGGTCGGATCTTAGGGAAATCTATGCGTAACTGATTCTATGAGAATACTCAGAGATACAACAGCGTATCTGGAGATACGCCGTTGTATCTTCTCTCTGAATCTACCCCTATGTCTTCAAAAGTATTGGGACGCCTGCCTTTACACACACATGAACTTTAATTACATCCCAGTCTTAGGCCCAGATTCTCAAAGGACTTACGATGGCGTAGCACCATGTACGCCGTCGTAAGTCCGAATCAGTTACTCATAAATTCGGCTAAGATACGAGTGGCGTAAGTCTCTTACACCATCGTATCTTAGGGTGCATATTTACACTGGCCGCTAGGTGGCGCTTCCGTATATTTCCGCGTCGAATATGCTAATTAGCTAGATACGCCGATTCACGAACGTACGTGCGCCTGGTGTATCAAGATACGTCGTTTACGTAAGACATACGCCGGCGTAAAGTTACCCCTCATAAAGCAGGGGTAAGTCATGTTAGGTATGGACGTCGGAAACGTACGAACAGCGTCGGATTTTACCTTGTTTGCGTAAGTCATCTGTGAATGGGGCTGGACGTAAGTTACGTTCACGTCGTCTAGGCATTGAGCGGGCGCAATTTAATTTGAAAATTTGACGTGATACTGAGCATGCGCGCGAATGCGCCGTTCGAAAAAAAGCATAATTTACGTGGGGTCATGCTTAGTTTATATAAAACACGCCCCCCTGTTCCTCATTTGATTTAGGCGCGTTTACGCCGGCACATTTACTCTACACCGCCGAAACTTTAGACGCAAGTGCTTTGTTAATACAGCACTTTCCTCTCTAAGTTGCGGCGGCGTAGCGTAACTACGATACGCTATGCCCGCCTACATTTACGCCGCTGACTTTGAATCTGGCCCTTAGTCTGTAGGGTTTAATATTGAGTTGGCCCGCCCTTTGCAGCTATAACAGCTTCACCTCTTCTGGGAAGGCTGTCCATAAGGTTTAGGAGGGTGTCTATGAGAATGTTTGACCATTCTTCCAGAAGAGCATTTGTGAGGTCAGGCACTGATGTTGGACGAGAAGGCCTGGCTCGCAGTCTCCACTCCAATTCATCCCAAAGGTGTTCTATTGGCTAGAGGTCAGGACTCATGAGGCAGCATTGATGGGCACTGATGAGGCAGCACTGGTGAACGCCACTGAAGGACACCAATGTTCCATCGGTTTGAGGTCAGGACTCTGTGCAGGCCAGTCAAGTTCTTCCACCCCAAACTCATGATCCATGTCTTTATGGACCTTGCTTTGTGCACTGGTCCAAATAATTTGGTGGACGGGGGTCTATGGTGTGGGGGTTGTTTTTCAGGGGGTTGAGCTTGGCCCCTTATTTCCAGTGAAGCGAACTCTTAGGCCACGTACACACAGTCGATTCAAACTGATAAGAATGGTCCGACGGACCGTTTTCATCGGTTCAGTGCTGAAGTGGCCTGATGGTCTGATATGTGTACACACCATTGTTCCAAAAACCGATCGGGTCAGAACGCGGTGATGTAAAACACACGACATGCTGAAAAAAACTAAGTTCAATGCTTCCAAGCATGCGTTGACTTGATTCTGAGCATGCGCGGGTTTTGAACCGATGCTTTTGTGTACTAACCATCGGTTTGGACCTATCGGGCAGCGGTCCATCGGTTCGATTTTAAAGCAAGTTCTAACATTTTTGACCGAAGGACAATAGACCGATGGGCCGTACACATGTCGGTTTGGACCGATGAAACTGGGACTTCTGGCCGTTTTCTTCGGTTTGGACCGACCGTGTGTACGCGGCCTTAAGGTGTCGGCATACCAAGACATTTTGGACAATTTCATGCTCCCAACTTAATGGGAACAGTTTGGGGACGGCCCCTTCCTGTGCCAACATGACTGCGTACCAGTTCACAAAGCAAGGTCCATAAAAACATGGATGAGTGAGTTTGGGGTGGAGGAACTTGACTGGCCTGCACAGAGTCCTGACATAAACCTGATAGAACACCTTTGGGATGAATTATATCAGCCTCCTTATCCAACATCAGTCCCTGACCTCACAAATGCACTTCTGGAAGAATGGTCAAACATTCCTATAGACACACTCCTAAACCTTGTGGACAGCTTTCCTAGAAGAGTTGAAGTTAGTTGCAAAGGGCGGGGCCAACTCAATATGTAAACCCTACGGATTAAGACTGGGATGCCATTAAAGTTCATGGGCCAGATCCACGAAAGAATTACGCCAGCGTATCTCTTGTAATTTCAAATTTTGCGCTTCGTATCTTTGTTTTGTATCTACAAAACAAGATACAACGGCATCTCGGATGGATCCGACAGGCGTACGTCTTAGTACGCCGTCGGATCTTAGATGCAATTTTTCGGCGGCCGCTAGGTGGCGTTTCCGTCGATTTCCGCATCGAGTATGCAAATTATCTAGTTACGGCGATCCACGAATGTACGTCCGGCGCATTTTTTTACGTCGTTTGCGTTCGGCTTTTTCCGGCGTATAGTTAAAGCTGCTATACTGAGGCGTACTCAATGTTAAATATGGCCGTCGTTCCCACCTCGAGTTTTGAATTTTTTACGTCGTTTGCGTTCGGCTTTTTCCGGCGTATAGTTAAAGCTGCTATATGGAGGCATACTCAATGTTAAATATGGCCGTCGTTCCCACCTCGAATTTTGAATTTTTTACGTCGTTTGCGTAAGTCGTTAGCGATTTGCGTAGAATGACGTCACCGTCTTAACCATTGGCTTGTTCCGGTTTCATTTCGAGCATGCGCAATGGGATACCCCCAGGGAAGGCGCACGGGTCACGACGTATTTACATAAAACACACCCCCATCACAGAGATTTGAATGCCGTGCCATTACGCCGCCAAAGATACACTACGCCGCCGTAACTTACGGCGCGCATTCTTTGTGGATTTGAAAAAAAAAATAAGTTACGGCGGCGTAGTGTATCTTAGATACGCTGTGCCCGGCGGAGAGAAGCGTCGAGGTACGTGCATCTGGCCCCATGTGCGTGTAAAGGTAGGTGTCCCAATACTTTTGACAATATAGTGTATCTTATCTATATAGAAAGATTATGTACAACGTTATATATAAACATACTAAACTAGATTTTTCTTTACTCAAATATGTGTATTTTCAATGATCAGCAAAGACAATGGAGTCATACAATGTAATGTATAAGACGTTGTGGCATTATTACAGATCATACAGAACAATAACTTGCTTTGTCTATCGTTTTACTTTTTATAAACAAATGAACAGAGAAGAAAAGAAACATCCTAAAACAATTCAACTGAACACGGCAAGTATCTCTCTCCAGTACATCCATAGATAGCGGACACTGTTAAACCACTAAGGCTCCATTCACACCTAGGCGTTTTTACGCCTGAAGCACTACGCTCACAAACGCCAGAGGGATGAAATAACATTATTTGCTATGGTGACTGTCACACCTGAACGCCGAACGCCTGTCACGCGAAGCTCAAACAAGTCCCGGACCTTTTTTTGTTGCGCGTATCGTGCGGTTTGGGCGTATTTGAGCGTTTCCATTTCCCATAGAAAGTAATGGAAACGCTCGATTCAAGCGACTTGCGCGACAACGGGCGTTTGCTACGGGCGTTTCGTCGCTTTAGGCTGCATTCACACTTGAGCGTAGCTTGTTTGGTAGTTTTTTCGGGCGTTTTTTTCCAGTGTTTTGTCGCGCGTATTTGCGCGTTTGCATACAGCGTCGTCTGACGTTTTTGTACTTCAACGTTTTTTATTTTAGCCAATAGGATAAATGATCATCTTTTCATCACTTGTTGCTATGTTGGTAGATTTTATTTATCTTCTGCCTGGGTGAAATGTTCTATTGCTTAAAGCGACAAAACGCCCATAGCAAACGCTCATTGTCGCGCTAGTCGCTTGAATCAATCGTTTCCATTACTTTCTATGGGAAATACAAATGCTCAAAAACGCCCAAACTGCCCGATTTGCGCAAAAAGGTCCGGAACTTGTTTGAGCTTCAGGTGTTCGGCGTCAGGCGTTTTGGAGTGGAGATGTGAACCATCTCCATTGAGAATAATGTATTTTTTCCCCTCTAGCGTTTTAGAGCGTTGCACTTCAGGCGACAAAACGCTCAGGTGTGAATGCAGCCTTAATCAATAGAACTTGTCGCCCATGCAGAAGATTAAAAAAATCTACCAACATAGCAACAAGTGATGAAAAGATGATAATTTTTTCTATTGGCTAAAATAAAAAACGTCAAAGTACAAAAACGTCGGACAACACTGTATGCAAACGCGCAAATAAGCATGACTACGCGCGACAAAACGCCGGAAAAAAACGAACGACCGACGCTCAGGTGTGAATGCAGCCTTAACGATCACGCAATAGCCAAATGACAGCTACAGCGCAGCCGGCTAGTTCTGGGAGGCCATCATATGAAGGCCCCCTGTGATTGCACCTCCTATTGGGGGCGGGCCACATGCTCTGTCATCACAGTGTCCTCCGGCGGCTCTTTACCATGTGATCAGCTGTGTCCAATCACAGCTGATTACAAATGTAAACAGAAGCCACTTATAGGTTTCCTCATACTGGCAGCATGAGAAGAGAGCCAAACGGCTAAATGGCTTGTGTAAAAGGGACATGTACACTGATAATCAGTGCTGCAAATCAGTGACGACCAGTGCTGCCAATCAGTGCTCATCAGAGTCTCCTATCAGTGCTGCCAATCAGTGCTCATCAGAGTCTCCTATCAGTGCTGCCAATCAGTGCTCATCAGAGTCTCCTA
The DNA here is from genome assembly GCF_905171775.1 of Rana temporaria. Taxonomy (NCBI): domain Eukaryota; kingdom Metazoa; phylum Chordata; class Amphibia; order Anura; family Ranidae; genus Rana; species Rana temporaria. The sequence goes on along the minus strand of NC_053490.1, from coordinate 3,407,526 downwards.
TCAGTGCTGCCAATCAGTGCTCATCAGAGTCTCCTATCAGTGCTGCCAATCAGTGCTCATCAGAGTCTCCTATCAGTGCTGCCAATCAGTGCTCATCAGAGTCTCCTATCAGTGCTGCCAATCAGTGCTCATCAGAGTCTCCTATCAGTGCTGCCTATCAGTGCTCATCAGAGTCTCCTATCAGTGCTGCCAATCAGTGCTCATCAGAGTCTCCTATCAGTGCTGCCAATCAGTGCTCATCAGAGTCTCCTATCAGTGCTGCCAATCAGTGCTCATCAGAGTCTCCTATCAGTGCTGCCTATCAGTGCTCATCAGAGTCTCCTATCAGTGCTGCCTATCAGTGCCCATCAGTGAAGGATAAAAAAAAAGACCTAATTGCACAATGTTATAACATGTATATTTGGCCAATCCCCCCCCCCCCCAAAAAAAAAGGGGGAGTCGCAGTAGCCATCAAACACTCCATCCAGTTCAGACATTTGGACACACACTTGGGACGAATCAGGCAGATTTATATTTCTCATCTGTGAAATTAACAATACCGGATACACATCGATCAACCTCTACCGTCCAAACACAAAACAATTGTCCTTCCTGAATAAAAGTCTCTTCCATACGACAAGATCATGTGTGGAGGCTTTAATCCAATTCCAGATAAAGACATTGGACCTTTCCAGTTCCACAGAAAACCAACAACGCAGAGCAGCGTTCGCCCAGTTTATCTCATCCTCGGGGATGTTCCATGTGTGGAGAGGTCACCATTCAGCAGGAAGAGACTTTACGTTTTTTCCCAATGTACATCATACGGACTCACATATAGATCTATTTCTGGTAGATAAGTTCGTGCTGCAAAAGATTGTCAAATCTGAGATACGTGTTATTACGTGGTCTGACCACGCCCCATCTCCGTCCAGCATCCTTCCCTGGGGAGCTACTGACCCCCCCTTACAAAGCAGAACATATAGAGAGACCAGCTGTACCCACCAATCACTGCGCCCGCCAATCACTGAACCCGTCAATCACTGAACCCGCCAATCACTGAACCCGCCAATCACTGAACCCGCAAATCACTGAACCCGCCAATCACTGAACCCGCCAATCACTGAACCCGCCAATCACTGAACCCGCCAATCACTGAACCCGCCAATACCTGCGCCCGCCAATACCTGCGCCCGGCAATCACTGCACCCGGCAATCACTGCACCCGGCAATCACTGCACCCGGCAATCACTGCACCCGGGGCATAAAAAATCCTCAAGAGAGGAGGAGGAGAAGAGCAGAAGGTGGAACAAGGATGGTGGAACGGCACTCCCTTTGAGTCACCAAACAGACAACATCTGAAGGGAGAAGGTTTACTCACTCTTCTATCAGAACTCCATCTCAACTGTCTGCTGCACCGACCTCTTCTCCCCTGCAGAGTCCTCACCATCTCCAGCCTCTTCTCCCCTGCAGAGTCCTCACCATCTCCAGCCTCTTCTCCCCTGCAGAGTGCTCACCATGTGAACCCCACAATGCCACGGGCCGCCACTGGTGCAAGCATCTTTTTTTTTGCAGAAAACACAGGCACAGCAGCCTATTCAAATGAAGGGGCCACAAGTGTGAACCAGGACTAAAGGAGATGTATGGCCAAAGCTTGTTTGTCTGTACTTCTCCTATGGATCACAGGGGTGCAGTTTGTTTGGCACTCCTGTGACCTGGATTCAGCCGACAACGGGCTGAAGTCTGCTGTCGGCTGATGTCACAGAGCTGGTTTGCGTTTGAAAGACCGCTGTGCAAATACCATGTGACATTAAAAAATTGCTATTTTATTCTTTAGGATCTCTGCTAAGATTATATATATATATATATATATATATATATATATATATATATATATATATATATATATAATGTTTGGGGGTTCTAAGTCATTTTCTAGCAAAAAATACAGATTGTTACTTGTAAACACCAAATGTCAGAAATAGGCTGAGACATGAAAGGGTTAATCATAATAAAATATTGACATGAATTGTACATTATATGATGATTATATATCGGGGGGTTTCACCATTATTGGCACATTGCAGCTCTGCGATTTCTCAGACATGTTTGCAGAGGGGGTGGCACCATCACTACTCTATTACAATACATTGGGATGATCTGCACTGGATATTATTTATAGGTGTCACCATTACACTTAGATGTCCATTTGTAGGATTGTATAAAGGAAGTGTGGGGGTTGTGTATACAGAGGACGGGACATACTGATCACCATTGTACTCCATGAAGAAACCTCTATTCACTGACCACACCCACTTGCTGACCACGCCCACTTGCTGGCCCACACATGCACAGGTAGCGCACCCCATCCCCCCTCCAAGTTTTTTCTCCATCTTATCTTCTTAACATTTGGTAGTCATATCCCAAAAATTCTAAGAAGTATCTTCTTAGAATCTTTGAGGAGAAAATGCCGATGTCCGTGGTCATTGTGCTCAGTAAAGAAACAGGCGGTATTGGACTGGTGCTCAGTGGTGGGATGGGGGGCTCCGAGGGTACAGTAGGGTGGACAGGGGGGAAGTGGGAGGACAGAGAGGGGACAGGGGGCAGTAGGGAAACACATGGGAGGATGGGACAGTAGGGGAAGACATGATAGGACAGGGGACAGTAGGGGGACTCATGTACCCCTACTGCCCCCTGTCCTCCCATGAGTCCCCCTACTGTCCCCTGTCCTCCCATATGAGGGGGCAGTAGGGGGACTCATGGGGGGACAGTAGGGGGACTCATGGGAGGACAGGGGGCAGTAGGGGGGCACATGGGAGGACAGGGGGCAGTAGGGGGACACATGGGAGGACAGGGGGCAGTGGGGGGACAGAGGTATGGACATTTTGGCAGCAGGGGAACAGATATGAGAGGGGGCATTGGGGAGGAAAGAGGGGAGGACAGGGGGCACAGAGGTGTGGGCAAGGGGGCAGTGGAGGAACAGAGGTGTGGATGGGTTGCAGTGGGGTGAATTAGGAGATGAATACCTGGGTGATGGTGTCCTGGTCTGGAGGTTGATGTGGATCTCCTCTGATGAGTCTTCTATGGTTGGGGTCCTCTCGGATGGTCCCTCTCGGCTCCTCTGATGAGTCTTCTATGGTTGGGGTCCTCTCGGATGGTCTCTCTTGGCTCCTCTGATGAGTCTTCTATGGTCGGGGTCCTCTCAGATCCACAATCAGGGGAAAGTTCTCCTCCGTGTCCCCGATGGAAGATGGAGGCTTCTTGTCCTGGCTGAGAGGTGTGAGGGACGTTCTGTGTCTGCACTACGGATCTGGGAAGATTCCAATCACATTGTGAGCCAGCTTCCTCACAGGGGGCCCCTCCCCCACAGACGCCTCAGGGCCATGCTGACTACAAACACAGTGTGGGGGAGGGGGGATCACAAAGAGGACCCCTCCCCCATTCTCTGGGATGACACAATAGAATCTCATTCCAGATTGGTCATGTGAAGAAGGTTTGTTGGACGTTCTTCTGGTTAGTGGAGGGAAATGAAGGTTGATTATTGAGCGCAGTGAGGAGAAGATTGGGAGGAGCAGGATGGGGAATGTTTCTCTCTCATATTGCACCCCCCGGGGGATCACCTCATACACTTCATCTTCTACATGTGCTGGACGCCATGACACTCATTTCTTGGGGGAAACTTTCTCCCGGAGATCTTGGAGGAGATGAAAGGAATGTTGTACGAGGCATGTGTGAGACGAGGCACATGACATCACACGCCCCGCCTTCTGCATGCGCGGTGTAACACACATTTTCATACTGGTGGTGTGGGGGAGGGGAGGTACAATAAGGGCTTCAGCAGGGATTGGATGGCATTGGATCCATGTATTGGCTTGCTGGTTGTACACGGGTCAGTCTATTGATCGATTTGTGTACAACCAGTCTGTCAGGTTTTTCCTGAATGATCAATACTACCGGCTATAGGCGGCAACACCGATCATTGTATTCTGATGGTGGGGGAGGGTCTCCTCTGTCAGAGCATAATAGCACAGCGGGAGGGATTCTCAGCAACATGTAAAAACACAAAGTAGCCAAAACCTGGGACTACATAGAAACATCATCCACACTTCTATTAACCCCTCCCATACCGGACACCCCTCCCCCTCCCATACCGGACACCCCTCCCATACCGGACACCCCCCCCCTCCCATACCGGACACCCCTCCCCCTTCCATACCGGACACCCCTCCCATACCTGACACCCCTCCCATACAGGACAACCCTCCCCCTCCCATACCGGACATGCCTCCCCCTCCCATACCGGACACCCCTCCCATACCAGACACCCCTCCCCCTCCCATACCGGACACCCCTCCCTCTCCCATACCGGACACCCCTCCCATACCGGACACTCCTCCCCCTCCCATACCGGACACCCCTCCCATACCGGACACCCCTCCCATACCGGACACCCCTCGCCCTCCCATACCGGACACCCCTCCCATACCGGACACCCCTCCCATACCGGACACCCCTCGCCCTCCCATACCAGACACCCCTCCCATACCGGACACCCCTCCCTCTCCCATACCGGACACCCCTCCCATACCGGACACCCCTCCCCCTCCCATACCGGACACACCTCCCCCTCCCATACCGGACACCCCTCCCCCTCCCATACCGGACACCCCTCCCCCTTCCATACCGGACACCCCTCCCCCTTCCTGCCCAGGATCATTTTCAGATTTCAGCGCTCTCATGCCGCGTACACACATTCGTTTTTCGGCATGTAAAAAACAGCGTTTTTCAGCCTCTAGAAAAAAACAAAGTTTTTTCCAACTTCATCATTAAAATGGCCTTGCCCACACAGGATCGTAAAAAAAAATGCTCTAGCAAAGCGCGGTGACGTACAACACGTACGACGCACTATAAAGGGGAAGTTCCATGCGGATGGCGCCACCCTTGGGGCTGCTTTAGCGGATTCCTGTTAGTAAAAGACGATTTGCACTTTTCTGTCTGTTACAGCGTGATGAATGTGCGATCTTCATTACGAACGCTAGTTTTACCAGAACGAGCGCTCCCGTCTCATAACTTGCTTCTGAGCATGCGCGGATTTTTCACGTCGTTAAAGCCCACACACGATCATTTTTTACAACCGAAAACCGACATTGTTTAAAACGTCGTGAAAAAATGGAGCATGTTCGAATTTATTTTGTAATTTTTCAGAACTTGATAAATGCCGTGAAGCCCACACACCATCGCTTTAAATGACATTTTTTTTAAACTTTGTTTTTTACATGCCGAAAAACGATCAAGTGTACGCGGCATCACACTTTGAATGACAATTACTCCGTCATGTAACACTGCACACAGAGGACATTTGTATCATTTTCTTCCCACAGATTTCTTCTGGTGATATTTAATCATCTCGGGGGTTTATTTTTTGCAAAATAAATGAGAAAATTCCAAACTTTTTTTCTTAGTTTCTGTTACCGTATTTATCGCGGTATAACGCGCTCCCGCGTATACCGCGCACCCCTAAAGTTGCCCCCAATCCGGTGGAAATTTTTTTTTTTGTACTTACAGTTTTGGTGTCTTGCGCGGCGTCCATCGGCGGCTTCGTCGGGTCCGGCGTCCTTCTGCGGCGTCCTCCCCGCTCATTTCCCGCGCCGAGTTTTGAATACTGCGCCGACATATACAGAGCGCAGTACACTCGTGTATTGTCGGCAATGCTCGGCTACCCGCGCTGACGTCCTGTACGTCCAGGACGTGAGCACGGAAGGAGCCGAGACTGCCCGACTATACCCGAGTGTACTGCGCTCGGTATATGTCGGCGCAGTATTCAAAACTCAGCGCGGGAAAGCGGGTATCGGCGTATACCGCGCACCCACGATTTTGCCCTGATTTTCAGGGCAAAAAAGTGCGCGGTATACGCCGATAAATACGGTATATAATTTTACAAATTAGTAATTTTTCTTCTGCACTGATATTCAGGGCACTGATGGGCACTGATAAGGGGCTGCACTGATGGGCACTGATGAGGGGCGGCTCTGATATTCAGGGCACTGATGGGCACTGATGAGGGGCGGCTCTGATATTCAGGGCACTGATGATCGGTGTAAACAATGTACTCTCTGTGCCCTATCAGACCCACCAGTTATCTCCTCTCCTTTCCTCACACAGAGACAGTGCATTAGGAATAGAAATGCCGATAACTGGCAAGTCTGTTTACATGTGACCTGCTATGATTGGACACAGCTGATCACATGGCAAAGGGCCCTTGTTGTTGACCCTTTACCCCAATCTGTGATCACAGAGCAAACCCAATGCGCGCCCCATGGAGTTTGCGGGTGGCGCTCGTGTATTCACCACTTACCAACCACAATACATCTCTATACATTGGAGGTTGGAAGTGGTTTATCGGGATTACAGATGAAGATATCGGCCATGACCCCGGCGCCGTTCTTTTCTGCAGGCGGTCGGCTTTCTCATGAAATCTGTCTGAGACGCTCACAAGCCGCTGGGCTAGTTTCTGAGGCGGCGGCCTTACTGTTTCCGCCGGTTCACCCGAGAAACGATCGGATGTGACCAGCTGCTAGCATTGGCCATCAAAGCGTTAGAACTCTACTCCAGTGATGGGAACTCATGGCATACAGAGCCCTCTCTGTGGGCACACCAGAGCTGCCACCACTGCCCGCCCTGTGACAAGGGGAGAAGCGAGCGTGGGCTGTCAGTGTATTTCCCCCGCTCACCCCCTTTCACCCATCAAGCAGTACAGGGCAGGGATCGCTGCCCACTCTGATTCCTCCTGCCTCCCAATTGGCTGCAGCCATGGACCAATGAGGAGCCAGGACAAGTGCACCATGGGACATGTAGTCCCAGAAGACTATGGGCCAGATTCTCGTAGTTTGGCGTATCTTTGTGCGGGCGTAGCATATCCTCTTTACGTTACGCCTCCGCAACTTAGACGGGCAAGTGCTGTATTCTCAAAGCACTTGCTCCGTAAGTTGCGGCGGCGTAGCGCAAATAGGCCGGTGTAAGCCCGCCTAATTCAAATGTGGAACAGGGGGCATGTTTTATGTAAATAACTTGTGACCCGACGTGATTGACGTTTTTCACGAACGGCGCATGCGCCGTCCATGGAATATCCCAGTGTGCATTGCTCCAAAGTACGCTGCAAGGACGTCATTGGTTTCGACGTGAACGTAAATGACGCCCAGCCCAATTCGCAAATGACTTACACAAACGACGTAAAATTTTCAAAATTCGACGCGGGAACGACGTCCATACTTAGCATTGGTACGCCGCATGTATGCCTCATATAGCAGGGGTAACTTTACGCCGGGAAAAGCCTAACCTAAACGGTGTATCTGTACTGCGTCGGCCGGGCGTACGTTCGTGAATTTGCATATCTAGCTGATTTACATATTTCTAGGCGTAAATCAGCGTACACGCCCCTAGCGGCCAGCGTAAATATGCAGTTAAGATCCAATGGCGTAAGAGACTTAAGCCGGTCGGATCTAATAGAAATCTATGCGTAACTGATTCTAAGAATCAGGCGCATAGATACGACCGCTCAGACTCAGAGATACGCCGGCGTATCTCCTTTGAGAATCTGGGCCTATAGCTCTATTTTCATCAACTAAAGAAAAACTACAGCCCCAGCATGCCCTGCAAAAATAGGAGGAGGGGCAGAGGGATAAGAGCGAGAGGAGTGCGGAGACGAGGGCGAGAGGAGTGCGGAGACGAGAGCGAGAGAAGTGCGGAGACGAGGGCAAGAGGAGTGCAGAGGCGAGAGCGAGAGGAGTGCAGAGGCGAGAGCGAGAGGAGTGCAGAGACGAGGGCGAGAGGAGTGCGGAGACGAGAGCGAGAGAAGTGCGGAGACGAGGGCAAGAGGAGTGCAGAGGCGAGAGCGAGAGGAGTGCAGAGGCGAGAGCGAGAGGAGTGCAGAGACGAGGGCGAGAGGAGACTAAAGCCACAACAGCCCCTGGAGAAGAGATTTGAGGTCTCGTTGACACCAGATCTCTCCATAAAGAGGACCTGTCACCTCTTATTTCTATTACATTAGATCTCCATAAAGAGGACCTGTCATCTCTTATTTCTATTACATGAGATCTCCATAAAGAGGACCTGTCATCTCTTATTTCTATTACATGAGATCTCTCCATAAAGAGGACCTGTCACCTCTTATTTCTATTACATGAGATCTCCATAAAGAGGACCTGTCACCTCTTATTTCTATTACATGAGATCTCCATAAAGAGGACCTGTCATCTCTTATTTCTATTACATGAGATCTCCATAAAGAGGACCTGTCACCTCTTATTTCTATTACATGAGATCTCCATAAAGAGGACCTGTCACCTCTTATTTCTATTACATGAGATCTCCATAAAGAGGACCTGTCACCTCTTATTTCTATTACATGAGATCTCCATAAAGAGGACCTGTCACCTCTTATTTCTATTACATGAGATCTCTCCATAAAGATGACCTGTCATCTCTTATTTCCATTACATGGAAGGTTTATATTTCTTGTAATAGGAATATAAGTGATAAAAAATAAAGGGACGGTGTAAAAATAAAAAGTAAAATAAATAATAATAATAAAAATAAAAAGATTTAAAGCGCCCCCATCCCTCCCTGCGCACAAATGCTTAAAGTTACAGTGTTAAAAAAAAATTGAACGTAAAGTGCCCCCCATCCCCCGTGCTCACATGCAAATGCGAACGCACACGTATGTCCGGCCAGCAATCGCACCACACATGTGAGGTATCACTGTGATCGTCAGAGCGAGAGCAATAATTCTAGCATCAGACCTCCTTTGTATCTCCAAAATGGTAACCTGTAAATGTGTTTAAAGAGTCACCTATGTCGATTTATTGTAGTTTGTCGCCATTCCAGGAGCGTGCGCAATTATAAAGTGTGACATGTTGGGTATCTATTTACTCGCTGTAACATCATCTTTCACATTATACAAAATAATTGGGGTGATTGTTGTGTTTTTTTTTCCTACCAAAAATTGCATTTGCAAAACCGCTACACAAATACTGTGTGATATAAAAAATTGTAATGATCACCATTTTATTCTCTAGGGTCTCTGCTAGAAGTAAAATGTTTGGGGGTTCTAAGTAATTTTCTAGCAAAACGTACTGATTTCAATTTGTAAACAAAAAGTGCCAAAAAAGCCTGGGGGGGTCAAGTGGTTAAAAGGGGGGAGGGGTTTCCTTGGGTTGTAGTGAATAAGAAGCACATGGCCCTGAATGACTTCAAATTTGACTCCCCCTCCCCCTCTCTCTTTGTTTGTAGTCAGCATGGCCCCAGGACGTCTGTAGGGGAGGGCCCCCTGTGAGGAAGCTGGCTCACAATGTGATTGGAGTCTTCCCAGATCCGTAGTGCAGACACAGAACGTCCCTCACACCTCTCAGCCAGGACAAGAAGCCTCCATCTTCCATCGGGGACACGGAGGAGAACTTTCCCCTGATTGTGGACACTTGTGAGCCGGAGGAAGAGAAGCCGAGAGTTGGGAGAGATTTCCCCCTTCATGTCCAGTCACCGTGCTGGGAAGAGTCAGAAGTCACCCGACCATAGAAGAGGAGCCAAGAGGGACCATCCGAGAGGACCCCAACCATAGAAGACTCATCAGAGGAGCCAAGAGGGACCATCCGAGAGGACCCCAACCATAGAAGACTCATCAGAGGAGCCAAGAGGGACCATCCGAGAGGACCCCAACCATAGAAGACTCATCAGAGGACCCAAGAGGGACCATCCGAGAGGACCCCAACCATAGAGGAGCCAAGAGGGACCATCGGAGAGGACCCCAACCATAGAAGACTCATCAGAGGAGATCCACATCACCCTCCAGACCAGGACACCATCATCCAGGTATTCATCTCCCACTCCCCCCATCCCCCGCTATCTCCTCCATCCACCCCTATTTCCCCTATTGTCCCCCTGTCCACCCCTCTATCAGCCCACTGAGAACCAATGCCTCTTTTCTCTCTACTATATTCCCATTTTTCCTAAAAAATCACTAATGTCCAACATTTCCCTTGATTGAATATCCCCCCCAACACCACTGACCACAGATAACGGGCAATTTTTTCCCTCCCATTTACCTCTCATTTCCCACTTGTCCACCCCACTTCCCTGTCACCCCAACTGCCTCCCTGTTCACCCCATTTTGTCCCCGTCACCATGTTGTGTGTTACTAGAGTCTGGTCAGCCAGCTAGATATGTGTGGAGTCTCCCTCTAGTGGTGGGCAGAGGTATTGCAGGCTGTGCCAAGTCTATCACAGCTGGTTTTACTGGCCAGTAGGGATGGGCTTGAGCATTTTCACAACCCCATGTGCCCGATCCCGCCAGGAAGCCGGCACTGCAAAGCACTAATCACAGGCAGTGAGATATTTCCCGATCTGCAGGGATCCCGACCAGAAAATGTCTCACTGCCTGTGATTAGTGCTTTGTAGTTCCAGCTTACTGGCGGGATCCAGTGTGCGCTGTTATACAGCTGTTACCCCTGTCTGGGGTGGGAATTTGGGGTTCTCCAGACAATCTGCCAGCGTGTTGGGTGATTTCTGTGGATATACAACAGAAGGTGATACCCCGTGTGTTGTCTGACCCCCCACATCCCTGTACCCCGATACCATAGTCTGTAACAACAGACTCCTCCCACTGACCACTATGGCTGAACATTGTTTTCATCCTGCTGACCACAGACCCAAATCATTTGTCCCCCCTGACCAGCAGTATAAGGGGCACTATTAGCTGGATTCAGGTAGGGGCGCACATCTTTGTGGTGGCGTAGCGTATTTACACTATGCCGCCGTAAGTCAGAGGAAAGTACTGTATTCACAAAGTACTTGCCTCCTAAGTTACGGCAGCGTAGTGTGAATAGGCCGGCGTAAGCGCGCCTAATTCAAATGAGGATGTGGGGGGCGTGTTTTATGCATATTAACTGTGACCCGACGTGATTGATGTTTTTTACGAACGGCGCATGCGCCGTCCGTGTACATATCCCAGTGTGCATTGTGGCAAAGTACGCCGCAAGGACGTATTGGTTTTGACGTGATTGTAAATTATGTCCAGTCCTATTCACGGACGACTTTACGCAAACAACTTAAAATTTTCAAATTTCGACGTGGGAACGACGGCCATACTTAACATTGACTATTCCAGCTATTTGATGGAATAACTTTACGATTGAAAACGCTTTACGTAAACGGCGTATCTTTACTGCGACGGGCAAGCGTACGTTTGTGAATAGGCGTATCTATGCATTTTCATATTCTACGCCGAACTCAACGGAAGCGCCACCTAGCGGCCAGCCTAAATATTGCACCCTAAGATACGACGGCGCAGGCTGTCGTATCTTAGATAGGTTTAAGTGTATCTCAGTTTGAGAATACACTTAAACTTAGGTCGGCGCAGATTCCGAGTTAGGTCGGCGTATCTACTGATATCTACTGATACGCCTGCCTAACTCTCACTGAATCCACCTATATGACTATAATATTGTGCTGACCTCTCTACTCTATATATTGTGTTGTACATTACAATAGTGCTGACCCCTCTACTCTATATATTGTGTTGTACATTACAATAGTGCTGACCCCTCTACTCTATATATTGTGTTGTACATTACAATAGTGCTGACCCCTCTACTCTATATATTGTGTTGTACATTACAATAGTGCTGACCGCTCTACTCTATATATTGTGTTGTACATTACAATAGTGCTGACCCCTCTACTCTATATATTGTGTTGTACATTACAATAGTGCTGACCCCTCTACTCTATATATTGTGTTGTACATTACAATAGTGCTGACTGTTCACCCTTTTACTAATATATATATATTACAGTATATCACAAAAAAATACTGTATAGAGAGATAATGACTGGCAGGACTGTGGGTGGGGTGTGGGGGTCACCTCGGTTCTCATACACATGGTGAGGGGCTCCGGGGTGTATGACTGATGTGGAGAAAACATTCTGCTCTCTCAGAATCCTAATCATTTGAGTTCTGGGTTCTGGAGCCCGAGGTTTTGTAGAGCTTTGGGTGGGATAAATCCTCCACTCCCCAGGTCCACATTTTTCCTAGAATCCAGACCTCATTATTGGTGTCAGCTGTGCCCAAGCCTTTATATAGGGGAGCTGACTGATCAGGGCTCTCTCTCTGCTGCTGGGTGAAAAGACTGACTGCTGACACAACACTATACAATGTACAAGAGCTGCCTGTTTGTTTTGTGTAACCCCATTGGGTGGGCTCCCTCGTAGTCAGGAATAGGGGTGATATTCAGGTTCAGGGTAGCAGCCAGTGGCAAACGCTCCCGCTCAGTTGGGTCTCGTGGTCGGTCATCCAGCAATTGCCCCATCTATGTTCCAGGCGGGCAGCATGACGATGGGTGAAAGGCAGTGGGTGGGCATCTCCTTCTCCTATGCGTCCAATAGGATTGCCTTCCTGATTGGCCGGGAGGAGAATCAGTGTGAGAATAGCGAATATTCATTCACTATTCTCGCACAACTGGGTGGGCTCAGAGAGCAGTGCTTTGCACCCCAAGACCACCCTATTTTGAAGCCTATTAGAGCCTCAGGCTCTAATCATGTGCTTCAAACCCCCATTAAAATACATGCATCCGGTGCCCCGAATGTAGATTAGGAGGCCAGATGCATGGATAGGGGGCGGCACTCGTTTGCCACTGTTAGAAATTCCAGGGCCCCCTGTACAGCCTACCTGATGCCCCCCTCAAGAATATCAAAACAATATTTTCACAAAAAATACATGAAAATCATTATTAGTGGAAACAAACATTCCATTATACATTTCATCTTCAAGACAAAATTCTCCCCAAACAATAATGTACAGTACATATTCCACCAACTCCCAGTTCAAATCCCCCCTCCCAGCACTAATCTTTGCCCCCCAGCTCAAATCCCACCCCAATTCCCCTTCTTAGCACAAATCTTCCTCACCAAAAAAAAATCCCAGGCCTAGCACACATCCTATTTCTTCTCAAACTTTCTATCCTAGCACAAATCTTCTCCTCCAAATCCCCCTTCCCAGCTCAAACCCCCCCAAACCCACCTATTAGCCCAAATTCCCCCACCCCCTCCTGGCACAACCCCCCATCTCCCAGCACAAATCTTTCTTCAATCCCCCTCCTAGGACAAATTCCCACAAATCCCTCCTCCTAGCACAACCCCCTCTAAATTACCCTTCCCAGCACAAATTCTTCCTTCTTACCCAAATCCCCCCCCCAGCACTAATCTCCCACCCCCCTCCTAGCACAAACCTCCCCTCTCTTGGCTCGAACCCCTCCAAACCCTCCTAGCACATATCCCCCCATTATTCCTTCTTGAACATATCCCCGCTCCCCAAATTCCCATTACATTTCCCAGTACAGAGATCTTCCCCCTCCCCCAACTTACAGGAGGAAGTCACTACAAAGCCAGGAGGAGGTGTCCTGTGTTGCGCTCTGTCGCATTCAGAAGAGCGTTCATCCATACCGCACATCGCTCTTACTGCAGATTGCATTGCTCTGGACACAGTTTGATTACCGCCCCCTATCTCCTTCAAGGGCTGCTCACCTCCCGGCAGCAGGAAGTGTGGATGGGGGGCGGTAATCAAACTGTGTGTGTGTGTACAGTGCAATGCGATCTGCAGTAAGAGCGATTCTGTCTCATGTGCTCTACGGAGGAGCGCTCTTCTGACAGAAGGCGAGAGTACAACACAGAGCACCTCCCACAATGTACCCCATACCCATTCATATGAGGGGCGGGATCTGGGGGCCCTTTTGTTAAAGGGGGGTTCCAGATTCCAATAAGCCCCCTACCTGCAGACCCCCACAACCACTGGGTCAGGGTTGTGGGGATGAGGCCCTTGTCCCCATCACACCCTCCCCATGTTGAGGGCAAGCAGCCTGGTATGGTTCAGGAGGGGGCGCTCATCGTCCCCCCTTTTCTGGCCTGCCAGGCTGCTTGCATGGATAAGGGTCTGGTATGGATTTTGGGGGGACCCCACACCAATTTTTTTTACATTCTTAGCATGGACTTCCCCTTAAAATCCATACCAGACCCAAAGGGCCCGGTATGGATTTTGGGGGGACCCCACGTTGCTTTTCTTAAAAAAAAAAAATTGTGTGGAGTTACCCTTAAAATCTATACCAGACCAAAAGAGCATGGTATGGATTTTTTTTTTTTTTGGGGGGGGGAATGACGTTTTTTTTTTCTTCGGTCATAGGGCTCCCTTTAGCCACTTCAATACACTGGGGCAGATTCAGATAGATCTGCGGATCTTTAGATCCGCTAGATCTACCTGGTTTACGATCCGCCGGTGCAATTTAGCGAGGCAAGTGCATGATTCATAAAGCACTTACCTCGCAAACTGCACCGTCGGATCCTAACTCCCCCCGGCGGAATGCAAATTCCGCGGCTAGGGGGAGTGTACAATTTAAATCAGGCGCGTTCCCGCGCCGATTTAACTGCGCATGCGCCGGGGCGAAAAAGCCCAGTGCGCATGCTCCAAATGACGTCGCTACGACGTCATTGTTTGCGGCGGGTACATCGTTTGCGGCCATCGGTATTCCCGATCGCGGTACGCAAACGACGTAGAAAATTTAAAAATCGGCGCGGGAACGTCGGCCATACTTAACATTAGCTACCCCTCATAGAAGCAGGGGTAGCTATCCGCCGGAAAAACCCGAACGCAAACTACGTAGAAAACGAGCGACGGGCGGGCGTACGGACGTGAATCGGCGGTTTTCCTCATTTGCATTTGCGACGGGTAAAAAATTGCGACGACACCTAGTGGCCGGCGGGAGATTACAGCCTAAGATTCGACTGGTGTAAGTCACTTACACCAGTCGGATCCAAGGGAGATCTATGCGGAACTGATTCTTATGAATCAGTCGCATAGCTCCGACGGTGGGATCTCACAGATCCGACCGTCGGGTCTCACAGATACGACGGCGGATCAGGAGATCCGCCGGCGGATCTCTATCTGAATCTGCCCCACTGTATTATAAATTGTACACTGCACTATATACCCTGCGCTGTAATATATCTCTCCCCTGCTCTCCATACTCTGCAGTTTATATATATATATATTTACTATACAGACTGTATATATATATATATGTGTGTGTGTGTGTGTGACCAGAACACTGTAACCCCTCACAGTACTCTTGTTGGGTGCAGGAAAGGGCCCTGCTGTTAAGAATTATTTTAGAAATTGTAATTACATGCCCCTGTTAAATACAGTCGTGGCCAAAAGTTTTGAGAATGACACAAATATTAGTTTTCACAAAGTTTGCTGCTAAACTGCTTTTAGATCTTTGTTTCAGTTGTTTCTGTGATGTAGTGAAATATAATTACATGCACTTCATACGTTTCAAAGGCTTTTATTGACAATTACATGACATTTATGCAAAGAGTCAGTATTTGCAGTGTTGGCCCTTCTTTTTCAGGACCTCTGCAATTCTCCCCGGCATGACTCTGCAATTCTCCCCGGCATGCTCTCAATCAACTTCTAGACCAATTCCTGACTGATAGCAACCCATTCTTTCATAATCACTTCTTTGGAGTTTGTCAGAATTGGTGGGTTTTTGTTTGTCCCCCCCGGGTGCCTTTTGAGGATTGACCACAAGTTCTCAATGGGATTAAGATCTGGGGAGTTTCCAGGCCATGGACCCAAAATGTCAACGTTTTGGTCCCCGAGCCACTTGGTTATCACTTTTGCCTTATGGCACGGTGCTCCATCGTGCTGGAAAATGCATTGTTCTTCTCCATACTGTTGTTGGATTGTTGGAAGAAGTTGCTGTTGGAGGGTGTTTTGGTACCATTCTTTATTCATGGCTGTGTTTTTGGGCAAAATTGTGAGTGAGCCCCCCACTCCCTTGGATGAGAAGCAACCCCACACATGAATGGTCCCAGGATGCTTTACTGTTGGCATGACACAGGACTGATAGTAGCGCTCACAATTTCTTCTCCGGACAAGCCTTTTTCCTGATGCCCCAAACAATCGGAAAGAGGCTTCATCGGAGAATATGACTTTGCCCCAGTCCTCAGCAGTCCATTCACCATATTTTCTGCAGAAGATCAATCTGTCCCTGATGTTTTTTTTGGAGAGAAGTGGCTTCTTTGCTGCCCTTCTTCACACCAGGCCATCTTCCAAAAGTCTTCGCCTCACTGTGCGTGCAGATGCGCTCACACCTGCCTGCTGCCATTCCTGTGCAAACTCTGCACTGGTGGCACTACGATCCTGCAGCTGAATCCTCTTTAGGATACGGTCCTGGCGCTTGCTGGACTTTCTTGGGCACCCTGAAGCCTTCTTCACAAATGCAGTGAATTTTTTTTTTATGGGATTAAGTTAATTTTCATGGCAAAGAGGAACTTTGCAATTAATTGCAATTCGTCTGATCACTCTTCATAACATTCTGGAGTATATGAAATTTCCCATCTCAAAAACTGAGGCAGCAGACTTTGTGAAAATTAGTATTTGTGTCATTCTCAAAACTTTTGGCCACAACTGTAGGGCAGAAAAATTAGGCCTTGGGTGTTGGTGGTGCCCTAGACCTAAAATATTGTTGGAAGCTAGCATCATCAAGATTCAGGAATATGATAGTCGGCATAGGCGGTTTTCAAGGGATCCCAGATCCATAGCAAATTCAATCAGTTAAATCAGCATCAGGTACTTGATAGCTGCTGATCCAGGACTGATTCATTTTTTTTATAAATGTGAGCCTATCAATGGAG
Organism: Rana temporaria; assembly: GCF_905171775.1. NCBI lineage: Eukaryota > Metazoa > Chordata > Amphibia > Anura > Ranidae > Rana > Rana temporaria. The sequence continues at coordinate 3,390,814 of NC_053490.1, read as the reverse complement.
TCTGTGGACATGCACACTCTTTGATCTGTTACAAACTCTCCAGCAGCACTGAATGTGCGTTCAGAAAGCACGCTGGATGCAGGACAGGCCAGTAGCTCGTTTGCATATTGAGCAAGTTCTGGTCAGTGGTCCATTTTTAAGACCCAGTAACCCAGTGCATGCTCTGTTGGAAAGGTCTCCAAGTCTGTATTTGCCCCTAGATATTCCTGCACCATGTAATGCAGACGCTGACGATGGTTGCTTGAACCTCTCGGCCCTGGGCTCTGAGGAGTAAAAAAATGTTTAAAGGCATCGGTCAGCCGGCCACCTTCTCCGCTCTTCCTCTGACCGAACAAAGCCTCAGGAACACATTGTCCAGCACCAGGAAATGGTAACCTCCCAGGGTCTGGAAAGGTGTTGCACATGTATAAGATTATTGTTCTGATATCATTTATTATCATCTGAGTAGTTTTCAGAGTTTGGCACTAGATGGCGCACCTACTTTTAATTACTGTTAAGTCTTGTGTTCGGACTTTTTGGTTGCAGCTTTCTTTCATTTGTGATTTTCATCAATTGCTTTGTTTATTCACATTGAGAGGTGGAGGGATAAGCGCAGGAATATTTTTTTATACAATGATCAGTGCTGATGGATATACCCTGCGGCAGTGATCGTCCCCCAAAAAAACCCGACTGGCTTGTTGAATTTATTGTTCGATAAATCAACTTTAGTACAACCAGTCTGCCTATAGATGGATAGAAATTCGTCTGGATTCTACCGAGCCAAATTTTGATCTGTCTATGGCCAGCTATAGTGTGTGACTGTTGCTCCTATGAAAAGTGATTCATGCTTGGATCTTTTTCCAGAACTGTTTGAGAGGTGGAGAGGAGGTGATATGTTGCCTCCTCATTGCCTGATTCACGGCCCATTCACACTAGAATGCAGTGCGGGAAAAGACACATTCCCGTGTGACTTCCCGCACCACGTTCCAATCACACTGCCCTTAACGTCACCATAAATGCAGGACGCAAACGCAGTGTGTTTACCCACACCAGATCACATGGTACAAAAGTAGCATGCAAGGGGGTTGCCATGCGTCTCATAAATGTAGTACATGCAATACTTTTGGTGCAGTGCGATTTTAAGGTCATTCAAAATGAATGGGGCAGAAATCACACTGCACAGAACTGCATATGAATTGCACCGAAACCGCACAACATTCCCATGAGATTCCCATGCATTTGCTGGTGTGAATGGGCCCCTAACATGATAATTGCAGTACTACCCCTCTACAGTCACATGCAGGGCGGTTGCACTACAGCCCCATTGAACTGCATTGTCACATTCAGTGTCAGTAACATTCTGTTTAAGCACAGCATTGTGGCCGGCGCATGTGTACAGCTGGTAGCAGTTGTATGTTTAGTGTTCAGACAGGAGCTCAGTAAAATCATGGCTCAACCACCCGGTTTTACTTCCCCCAGACACATGTGTGAACAAGCCCTAAGGATCCTCTGAAACAGAACAGATCCCACTTCAATCAGCAGAGGATCCATGAGCAGATCCCTTCCTGATTTAGAGCTGAACAGGATGGTTGTCAGTTTTTTACATCTGTGCCCATTATTGTTTGTGGCAGGAGACACAGGAGGACCTGTGACAGCTCTATGGGCGGCTGGATGAAAACCGACTCCAGTGTCTATTTACTGTCTGGTTACATCAGGCTTTCTCCGATGTGTCACATTTAGGTCCAGATAAATGGAAGAGGACTCAGTCCTTTTAATTTTTTTCCCCAGACCTGGAAGAATTCAGAGGGAGGTGTAAAAAAGTCAATTTACATCAGCCTGTCCATAGGGCTGCATGGAACTTCCGATCAGGTCCCCCTGATAGGGCTGCATGAACCTTTACGATCAGGTCCCTCTGATAGGGCTGCATGAACCTTATGATCTGGTTGTCCTGAAAATTTGAGAGGAGGACTTGAATGGAATGCCCATGTGAAAGGAACCCTGTAGGTTACCAGAGTGCACTTTCTGCACTCCTGTGTCCTCTATTTAGCTGACAGCGGGCTAAAGTCTGCAGTGACTTGATGTAAAAAATATTGGTACTATGCAATAGGATGCCACAAACATTTTGGCACATGCAGATATATTATCCTCCTCCCTTCTTTACCCAACAGGGTTTAGGGATTGGTGGGGATGATAGGCGGGAGGACGGGGGGCAGTTTTTTTATTTTTAGCCCCAGGCCCTGGATTACCTTGTCCCAGCACTGGGTCAAAGGTAATCTGAATGAACTGAGGGGCTAGTTGGATACAAAAAGATTAGGAGGTGCAGTGTTTCCTGGGAATGGGAGGAGGAGTCTTCTCTCTCAAAAATGTTGTCTTGAAAAACTTCTGGAAAATACATTACTGGTGAGTGTAATGCCTTGTACACACGAGTGGGTTTTCCGACGGGAAACAATCCTTTATAAATCCCAGGGGGAAAACTGAGAACCTGCTTGGTAACTTTTCCCCCATACACACGAGAGGTTTTCCCTTCGGGAAAACTCCAATGAGAGCTTTGGACAGGAATCCTGACCGTGTGTATGCTCCATCACAGTTTTTCCCATAGCAAAACTGCCAATAACTGCAGGGAAAAAGTCAGCCGGGAATCCCAGCGGGAAAAAAGAGAGCAGGTTATCTTTTTTTTTTGTCTGGCATTTTTTGGCAGTTTTCCCGTCAGAAAAACTGCAAGGGAGCATACACACGGCTGGGATTCCCGACCAAAAGCTCTCCTCGCAGTTTTCTCGTCGGAAAACACGCTCGTATGTATGAGGCATAACTTGGGTTTTCAGAATTTGGCTCCTATTGACTTCAATGAGGTTTGTATTTACATTGGCAATGTTTGGATTTTTAAATGTATTTGCGAAAGGTGCCCACAAGTCAATCCCAAGCACCCCCCCCCCCCATCACTATGCAGCACAATGCTCCAAAGTAGAACACAAAAATTGATTCTCCTGCAGGAAATTGTAATCAATTCTCAATTTTACCAGCCAATAGGAATAATAGATTGTCCTCAATAAAATAGAATACAAATATTTAACTACTTAAGACCCGGACCATTATGCAGGTTAAGGACCTGTCCCCTTTTTGAGATTTGGCACTGCGTCTCTTTAAGTGACAATTGCGCGGTCGTGCGACGTGGCTCCCAAACAAAATTGGCATCCTTTTTTTTCCACAAATAGAGCTTTCTTTTGGTGGTAATTGATCACCTCTGCTGTTTTTATTTTTTGCACTATAAACAAAAATAGAGCGACAATTTTTAACAAAAAAAACAATGGGCTAGAATCAGGTAGAGGGACGTAAGTTTGTGCGGGCGTAGTATATGTTATTTACGCTACGCCGCCACAATTTAGAAAGGCAAGTGCAGTATTCACAAAGCACTCGCTCCTTAAGTTGCGGCGGCGTAGCGTAAATCTGCTGGCGTAAGCGTGCCAAATTAAAAATTTCAAGAGGTGGGCGTGTTTTATGTAAATAAAACATGACTCCACGTAAATGACGTTTCTCACGAACGGCGCATGCGCCGGCCGTGAACGTATCGCAGTGCGCATGCTCCTAATCACGTCGCAAATAGTCAATGCTTTCTACATGAATGACGCAAACGATGTAAGATTTTCAAAATTCGATGCGGGAACGACGTCCATACTTAACATTGGCTATGCCTCATATAGCAGGAGTAACGTTACGCCGGAAAAAGCCTTACGTAAACGACGTAAAAAAATCCGCCGGGCGCACGTACGTTTCTGAATTGGCGTATCCAGCTCATTTGCATATTATACGCTGAAATCTACGGAAGCGCCACCTAGCGGCCAGCGTAAATATGCGAGACTTGCGCCGCTCGTATCTTAGCCTAATTTAAGCGTATCTGGTTTCCAGAATACGCTTAAATTTACGAAGGTAGCGTAGATTCAGAGTTATGACGGCGTATCTACTGATACGCCGGCGTAACTGTTCTCTGAATCTAGCCCAATATTTTTTTTACTTTTTGCTATAATAAATATCCCCCAAAAATATGTAAAAAAAAACCAATATTTTTCCTCAGTTTATGCCGATACGTATTCTTCTACCTATTTTTGGTTAAAAAATTCCAATAAGCGTTTATCCATTGGTTTGCGCAAAAACTATAGCATTTACAAAATAGGGGATCTAACAACCTGTATTTTAATTTACTACACATCTACTACCCTTTGCTCCACTTGACCCTCCCTTCCAGATTGTAAGCTCTAACGAGCAGGGCCCTCTGATCCTTCCTGTATAGAACTGTATTGTAACTGTACTGTCTTCCCTGATGTTGTAAAGCGCTGCGTAAACTGTTGGCGCTATATAAATCCTGTATAATAATAATAATAATAATAATAATAATAATAATAATAATAATAAGGGGATAGTTTTATTGCATTTTTATTCATAATTTTTTTTTTACTACTAATGGCGGCGATCAGCAATTTTTTTTGTGACTGCGACATGGCAGATACATCGGACAATTTTGACACATTTTTGGGACCATTGTCATTTTCACAGCAAAAGTGACAATTACAATTGCAGTTTGGGAGTTAACCACTAGGGGGCGCTGAAGGGGTTAAGTGTGACCTCATATGTGTTTCTTACTGTAGGGGGCGCGGCTGGATGTGTGACGCCATTGATCGTCTTTCCCTATATCAGGGAACAGACAATCAATGACACTGCCACTGTGAAAAACAGGGAAGGTGTGTTTACACACACCTCTCCCCGTTCTTCAGCTCCTGTGACCGATTGCGGGACACCGGTGGCGATCGGGTCCGTGGGTCCCGCGGACGCGGTCACGGATTTTCGGACCGGGAGTCGCATGCGTGCGCCCCCATGGCTGGGCTTAAAGAGACACATACAGGTACGTGATTGTGCCCAGCCGTACCATTCTGCCGACGTATATCGGTGTGAAGGGGTCCTTAAGTGGTTAAACATGTATAATATTGTACATATTCCTTCTATATCTATATCTATATCTATATCTATATCTATATCTATATCTATATCTATATATATATATATATATATATATATATATATATATATATATATATATATATATATATATATATATATATATATATATATATAATATATTTAATAATGAATATAAACAATAGAAAGCAACTTTATTTAATCTTGTATATAGAATTCTGACTTTTTTTTTTCTGTATAGGTGGATTGATGAACCGAGTTTTTGGTCAGACTTGTCAGACTAAGTCAGATGGGAAAACGAGCCATATGAGTGTCTTAAGTGCCGGAAAGTCTTTTTTGCAATTCACTGGCGGATTCACGCAGGATTCAAGACATATCAGTGTTCTAAATGTTGTAAGTGTTTTGGATCCTCTTCAACATTGATCGATCCTCAGAGGACAACAAGAGAGAAGTAATTTCAGTGTTCTGGAAGTGACAATGGCTTTACAGTAAAGTCCAACCCATGTATACATAAGAGAAGACATTTCAGAAGATATTTCTTGTTTGGAATGTAATAAAGGTTTTACAATGGAGACAAAACGTACCACTCACCAGAAGGTTCACCCTGGAGAGAAGCCATATCAGTGTTCTGAATGTGACAAAGCTTTTTCAACCAAGAGAGAGCTCATCACACACCAGAGGGTTCACACTGGAGAGAAACATTTTCAGTGTTCTGAATGTTACAAAACTTTTACACGGAAGGATCATTTTATCATACACCAGAAGATTCACACTGGAGAGAAGCCATATCAGTGTTCTGAATGTGACAAAACTTTTACACGGAAAGATTATCTTATTAAACACCAGACAGCTCACACTGGAGAGAAGCCATATCAATGTTCAGAATGTGACAAAGTTTTTACATCTAAGTCATATCTTTTCACACACAAGAAGATTCACACTGGGGAGAAGTCATATGAGTGTTCTGCATGTGGAAAAACTTTTATAACAAAGAGAGAGCTTATCAAACACCAGAGGGTTCACACTGGAGAGAAGTCATATCAGTGTTCTGAATGTGACAAAGCTTTTACAGCAAAGTCAAGCCTTATTATACACCAGATAATTCACACAGGAAAGAAGAGCAATGATTGTTCTGAATGTAAAAAAGCTTTCTTTGATAAGAGAGAACTGATCAGACACCGGAGGATTCACACTGGAGAGAAGCCCTATGTGTGTTCTGAATGTGACAGAGCTTTTATAGACAAGCAAGGGCTTAACAGACATCAACAAATTCACACTGGAGAGAAGCCATATAAGTGTTCTGAATGTGACAAAGCTTTTACACAGAAGTCACACCTTATCGGACACCAGAAGATTCACACGGGAGAGAAACTATATCAGTGTTCTGAATGTGACAAAGCTTTTACACAGAAGTCACACCTTATCACACACCAGAAGATTCACACTGGAGAGAAACCATATCAGTGTTCTGAATGTGATAAAGAGTTTACAAGGCTGTCATGTCTGATCACACACCAGAGGATTCACACTGGAGAGAGGCCGTATCAGTGTTCTGAATGTGACAAAGCTTTTACACAGAAGTCACACCTTATCGGTCACCAGAGGGTTCATACTGGAGAAAAACTATATCAGTGTTCTGAATGTGATAAAGAGTTTACATGGAAGTCAGGTCTGATCGAACACCAGAGGATTCACACTGGAAAGAGGCAATTTCAATGTTCTGAATGTGATAAAGAGTTTATATGGAAGTCAGGTCTGATCGAACACCAGAGGATTCACACTGGAGAGAAGCCATATCAGTGTTCTGAATGTGACAAAGCCTTTACGGTTAATTCCAGTCTAATCAAACACAAGAGGATTCACAAGCTTTAGCTGCAGTGAGGAGGCTCTGGAAGAAGTTACCCTTTTAAGGTAGCAGATCTTTTTTTTTTTTTTTCCTGGAAACATTGTGTGATGTTAAGTGTAACTATGCACTATGTATGTCATTATTGATTTTGCCCAATTTGTCATTAACCATTTAAGTCCCGGGGCCTTTCTCTCCTTTAACCCTTTGAGTATCAGAGCATTTTTATTTCTGGCAATGTCTCAGTTCTGCACATTATTAGCCAGATTCAGGTAGATGTGCCTAACTTTAGGCGGGCGTAGCGCATCTCATATACGCAACGCCGCCGTAAGCTAGAGAGGCAAGTACAGTATTCACAAAGAACTTGCATCCTAAGTTGCGGCGGCGTAGTGTAAATGGGCCGACGTAAGCTCGCGTAATTCAAAGTAGGCTGTAGTGGGCGTGGTGTATGGTAATGAATCGTGACCCCATGTAAATGACGCACCTAATGAATGGCGCATGTGCCATCCGTTGACGTATGCCAGTGCGCATGCTCAAAATCACGTCGCAAATAGTCAATGCTTTCGACGTGAATGTAACCTACGCCCAGCCCCATTCTGAATCGGCTTACGCAAACGACGTAAACAACGTGAAATTTGACGGCTGTCCCAACGTCCATACTTTGGCTGCGCATCTTTTTGGTAGTTTATCTTTACGCCTGAAAAACGCCTTACGTAAACGGCGTAGCTTACTGCGACGGACGTACGTTCGTGAATAGGTGTATCTTGCTCATTTACATATTCTCGGCGTAAATCGACGTACACGCCCATAGCGGCTAGCATAAATATGCAGCTAAGATACGACGGCGTAGGAGACTTACGCCGATTATATCTTAGCAACAGACAAGCGTATCTCATTTTGAGCGGATTTGGACTTACGACGGCGTATCTACTGATATGCCGTCGTAAGTCTTTATGAATCTGCCTATATATCTTTAGCATTTGTAGTCTACCCAAATATACACATCATCAGATTTTCGGCACTGATAGGCATTAACTACTTTAGCTCCATAAGGTTTCACACCCTTCATGACCAAAGCATTTTCTTTTTGCCATTTGGCACAGTGCTACTTATTTTTTATTATATTAATGAAAACAAAACTGAATATTTTAAAAACAAAAAATAATAATTCTACTTTCTGCTACAAAACATATCCAATAAAATATAGTTTGGCAAAAATGAATTCTACTACATTTTGTAGGTAAACAAATCCAAATATATGCTTATTATTGTTTGGTGTGAAAGTTATAGCATCTACAAGCTATGGTATATTGGAAAATTGATCAATCCTGATGTACTGATGAATGAATGAATGAAAAACTTATATAGCGCGGCACATGCGAACTGAATCGCCTCTGGGCGCTTGATGTTTCGTGTCTCATGACATCAAAAGAGCAGAGTTTTAATCTGTCTTCTGAAAGTCAGGTGGTTTTCCTCCAACCGAATGCTGGTTGGTAAAGCGTTCCATAGTCTCGGACCTTGAAAAGCAAACCTTCTTTCTCCTTTGGACTTGTATTTGGTTTTTGGCACCTTGACCAGATTTTGGTCAGTGGATCGCAGAACGCGATTAGAATTGTGAGGTTCTATCTTGTCGCAAAGATATTGCGGCGCCTTCCCATGGATGCACTTATGTGTCAGGCAGAGTGCTTTAAATACAATTCTGTCTTTTACTGGCAACCAGTGAAGGGTTCTCAGCGAAGGTGAGATTGATTCCCATGTCCTTTTCCCAGTCACCAGTCTGGCAGCCGTATTCTGTACGACTTGCAGACGAGCGATTTGGTACTTTGGGAGCCCGAGGTAAAGGGCATTTGCATAGTCCAGTCTGGAATTCACGATTGTTCCCACCACGACTGCTACGTCTTCTTTGGGGATAAATGGAATAAGTCTGCGTAGTAGGCGCAACAAATTGTGCGATCCGCTGACTACTGACCCTATTTGTGAGTCCATTGTCATGAAGGTGTCCAAAAATGACTCCTAGACTTTTGACTTTGGAGCTAGGGGAGATGATTTGGCCCAGAATGGGCGGCGGTGTCCAGGTTGTTGCCAGTTGACTCTTTCGGCTGGCGTGAAACATAAGAAGTTCTGTTTTGGAACTGTTGAGTTTAAGATAACTCTTAGTCATCCAGTTTTCTATCGAAGAGAGACATTTCTCTAAACTGAGATGATGATCCTTTTTGTTGCAGATGCGAAAATACAATTGCGTATCGTCTGCATAAGAGTGATAAAGTAGTTCTTGGCTACTGATAATATCAAAGAGAGGGCGAAGATAGATGTTGAACAGTACCGGTGACAGGGGGGATCCTTGGGGGACTCCACATGGCACCGTGTGTTTTTCCGACGTGAAAGATCCCAGTTTCACTGTTTGTGATCGGTTTTCAAGAAAGGAGGAAAACCATGGTAAATCACCTTCTGCGATTCTGGCTACCTCGGCCAGTCGCATCAGTAACATTTTGTGGTCTACTGTGTCAAAGGCTGCGCTTAGGTCCAGCAGAACCAGGAGACAGGATTCTCCCTCGTCTGCGGCCTCGAGGGCATCGTCCCATATTTTGAGTAAGGCCGTTTCTGTCCCGTGTCCGGGACGGAAACCTGATTGAAATGGATCGAGTAGATTGTGGGTATCCAGATGCTGTTGCAGCTGTTGTACCACTATTTTCTCCATTATCTTGGAGAGAATATTTAGGCCTGTTATGGGGCGGCGGTGAGTTGGGTCCTTGGGATCCAAGTTAGGTTTTTTCAAGATGGGCTGGATTGTGCCCTCTTTCAGCAGGGATGGCACTATGCCTTCCTTAAATGACTGATTTATAAGCTGTGTGATGGGAGGCGCCAGAATGTCGGCGCATTCCTTCAGCAGCTTGGTGGGAATGATGTCATTGGGTGCTGTGCTGTTCCGCAACGCACCAATGATATTTTTGGTGGTATCGATGGAGATGGGTTCCAGAGTGAACTTAGTTGATTGTAGAAGGTTTCTGTTGGTGTTTTGTGGTTGATTGAAGAGGGAGCTGAGGGGGGTATTATTTTGCAGAATACTTACCCGGAGTCTTTTGATTTTGTCGATGAAGAAATCCGATAGTTCATTACAGAACTCTTGGGTGTCTGAATTGGGAACTTCAAGACATCCCGGATTCATGGTCTGGGTGACCATCTTGAAGAGTTCTCGGGGGCGGTTCATGGCGCTATTAATCGTCATAGAAAAATGATGTTTCTTGGCTTTGAAGATTTCTTTATGATATTGTGGTGTTATTGCCTTGTAGATGATGAGGTGATCTTCTGAAGGGCTTCTTTTCCAGGCGGCTTCCGCCCTTCTGCGCTCTTGCTTCAGTAGGGACAGCTGGTTGTTGAACCAGCCGGACTTTTTTTTCCGGATGCGGACTTTGCGTTTCGGTGCTACTAAGTCGGCTGATTTGTAGCAGAGCTGCATTTATGGCATCCAGTGTATCTGAGGCTGTTAACTGAGGATGAATAGTTTCGATTCGGTTTCCCAAGGTAGATTTGAAGAGTTCCGAATGGAGCTTCTTCTGAGATCTAGTCCAGTGTATTGTCACCGGCTTGGGTGCTTTTATAACTGGTGGAATTTTGGAAATTATGAAACTAATTGCATGGTGGTCTGTCCATGGCAAAGGTTCATTTCCCAAAATGTTTATTTTCAGATTTTGTCTGAAAATTAGGTCGAGTGTGTGACCTGAAGCATGCGTGGGTCCGCATATAAGTTGCTGTAGTTCTAATCCTTCCAGGTGATCGATGCAGGCATCCGCAATGGGATCCTGTGAGGAGTTGGCCCACAGATTGAAGTCCCCGAGCAGCAAAAGATGTTTGCTGTTCAGGGTATAAGTGGATATGAACTCCGTTAATGATGGTAGAAGCTGCGATTTTGGCCCAGGTGGCCTATAGCAGAGGAGAATGTGAACAGTCTCCTGGGGGTTAGTTTGAAGTTGAAGAGTAAGGGTTTCCATGAATGGAAGAGGATTTTGAAGGACCGGCTTAGTGATTGCAATATGAAACTTATGGATCACCGCCAGGCCTCCTCCTCTTTGCCCTATTCTGTTTTCCGTTATAATTCGATAATTTTATGGCACCAATTCTCCAAGAATGGTGTTGCAGTCGTCTGAAAGCCAGCTTTCTGTGATAAAGAGGCAGTCTAGATCGTTTTGTAGTAAGAAATCGTGGATTTCTGATCGGTGTTTTACTGCCGATCTTGTGTTGATCAAAGCACATGATATGTGCTTGAGCTGGGTTAAATGGTTGAAATTTTTGATGGTCGATCGTTGATCGAATCTCAAAAGTTGGTCTATTTTTAAGGCCTTTTTGGTGACGGCAGGTAATACTGTTGCGAATTGTCTCAGACCCCAAATTGTTTCTGCAGAGTATCGCAGTTTAACCATTGTTGCCAGTCACCGGGGGGGGGGATTAATTGCAATAGAGGGAAGATTCGCTGAATCCTCTCGCTTGGCCTTGGTCCAGAGGAAGGCAAAAAAAAACTGGCAGTGCTAAGCCAATTTGCTGCCGCAGGGAAAAAAATTCCTTCCTGATCCCTGAAAGGCGATCGGATGAAACCCTGGATCAAGTACTGTTTGGAATGGGGGGGGGGGGAGGGGGGAAGAAGGGTGTCACTGTAGCTGAGGAGTACCAAGATGGCCGCCGACCGGGCCACAGGCCTCAGGTTTGGGGGCTGTTTGGCTTGGTGGGTATGAGCTGGTTGTTAATCCAGGGGAGGATGGGATCCTCCAGGGATAGGGGGATGATCCCTGACAATTCCAGGAAAATTTCCAGGCTGTCAGTGCTCCTTTTTGCGGCGCGCCGCTAGGCCGCGGCTGAAGCCGCAGTCTTTCCTAATTGCGGCGGCCGCGAATAAGGCCTGGTCTGGCGCGGATGCGGGAAAGAGCCGCAGATCGCCAGAAAAAAGCGCTGCTATGCGCGGCGGGTGGCCGGGGTAATTATGGGTGACTGATTGGGGTGCATGCGGCTCTAAGAGAAGGTAAACAGCCGCAATTTGGATCGCTGGAGTGGCTGTCCTGAAAAGGACGGTCATTAGCGATTCCTGGGGGTGGAAAGACGGCCCTGAAAGACAGGGTCTTACCTGAAGAGAGGGGCCCACGAAGGGAAGGAAGGAGCCGGTCCTATGGGCTGCAAGTTGATTCATGCAGCAAAGATTGTAGGAGCCTGCCTGCCTGTCTGCGGTGTCTAGCTGGCTATCTGTCTGGTCCCTGGAGAGAGCAGACTCGTCGGGAAGCGTCCTACTCCCTCACTGAACTGACACTGACTGATTATCCAGCTAAGATGGCCTATCTAATTTCTTGGGGTCCCTAAAATGCCGGGACAGTACAAATACCCCACAAAGGACCTATTTTTGGAATGTACACAATCTGAGGTATTTAGTAGGAGTCATGGCAAGTTTTTTGAAGTTGTAATTTTTCATCACAATTTTTAGGGAAATTAAGATTTTTTTTTTCCTTTTACATCCTATCACCAGCGCAGTACAGCGCCATCATATGACTAATGTGGCAGTGATTAGGGACACTGACTGGTGACAGTATTTTAAAAATAAATACATATTTTTTTTTAACATTTTAAACAATTAACTTTATTTTTTTATTTTTTTTATTTTTTTTAAATTGTTTATTTATAGATTTTCAAATCAGACAAAGTAATCACAAAATCCAGACAGTTGAATGATGAAAAAAAAAAAAATGCGAGGAATATACAGTCACATTTATAACAGGACACAGACAAGTCTGGTTGTATACAGTTAGTTATACCATAAAATTGAAAATAAGTGGTGAGTTCAACATGAACAACTTATCATGGCTCTGCTGAGCAAAAGTATATATCAACAATCTCTGACCTGTGTAGAAAAAGAAGGGGGGAGAAAAGAAATACAATAAAATAAAAAGGGGGATATCATCCTATACAAAACTGTAGGGGATATGGGCAATGGGTATGCAGCTATGGTAGAGTGCAATGAGGCTCCGTGTTAAATTCAGAAGAATCCCATCTCTCCCAGATAGCTTCGAATTTGGGTAAAGAGTCATCTATAACCGCTGTAAGACGTTCCATCCTTCTAATGTCCGCAACTGTCGATAAAAATTGTGCAAAAGTGGGAGGGGAGGTAGCTCTCCAGCGTTGAGGTATGACACGTTTGGCTGCCAGTAAAAGAAACGTCATTAGTTTGCCAAGATTTTTTGGGATTTTCGGGAGTGGTAAGCCCAATAACATATGTAAAGGCTGAAAGGGCACGTCTATTTCTAGAACCTTCACCAGGAGATTATGGACTTGTGACCAAAAGGGAGTAATTACCGGACAGTCCCAAAAGATGTGGAGGTGTGTACCTACAGAGGAACCACATCTCCAGCATTGGCTGTGCGAGGACAACTTATGTGCTGCTAAAAATTCAGGGGTTCTGTACCAGAACATAAGTATTTTATATGTAGTTTCTTTCTGAGCTACACATCTAGAGGCCCTAGAGGAAGCGTCCCAAATTCGTCTCCACTCTGTCAATGTGATGGGCTTGCACAATATGTGGGACCATCTCCTCATGTATGAGTGAGTATTTTCAGAGAGGGGAGAGGCTGAATGTAAAATTTTGTAGATAGTGGAAATTTGGTGAAGTTCGTGAGGTCCTCCAGAACATATCCGTTCAAAGTCAGTAGGGACGTTAAGGGTCAGTTGGGGGGACCGGGAAGCGAAGAAATGTCTAATCTGTAGGAAGGAATAAAAAAGGGTTTTCGGGATATTATGTTTTGATTGTAGGTCTGTGAAAGATAATAATGTACGCGTTATTGGGTGCACTAGGTGCCGAAGTTGAAATATGTTTGCATGGGTCCAGGGTAACATTGAGTCGTAGGATAGGCTATCAGGAATTTCAGGGTTAAAGAGGATATTTATTAGGGGTGGGCAAGGGGACGATAAAGAAAATTTACTAGAACAGCGTCTCCAAATTAAGAGAGTAAATAGCATCGGATTCAGACCGATCTTTCGTATATGAGCAAAGGATTTGTCGGGTGAGGGCCACAACAATGAGCATGGATGGGCAGGGACTGTAATTCCCATCTCTATTTCAGACCATCTATTTGGGGCAAATCTAGACGTCCATGAGGTTATAGCTTTTAAGTGAGTGGCATAATAGTACTTGACTATATCAGGAGCACCTAAGCCACCCTGTGAGCGGGGGGCCATGAGAACTGAGCTGGTTATTCTATGGGAGGCGTTATTCCAGATAAAGTTTAAAAAGTTCCTATGTAATGCTTTCAGTTGGGTCATGGGAATCTGTACGGGGAGAGTTTCAAAGAAGTACAATAGTTTAGGGAGTATAGACATTTTGAGGACATTTATCCTTCCGATGAGAGACAACGGAAGCTTCGTCCACAATTTCAGTAATCTACCTATTTCAATAAATAAAGGAGGGAAATTAACCTGGTATAGGGTAGAATAAAGGTTGGACAGACGTACCCCTAAATATTTCAGGGATTGGTTGCACCAGCGATAATTGAAATTACTTTGCAGAGAGGCGAGTGTATCTGTCGGGATATTTATAGGGAGGGCCTCCGTTTTGGTTGAGTTAATCTTAAAACCGGAGAGGCTACTAAATAAGTCTAAAGTAATGTGGAGGGAAGGAAGGGAGATATGTGGGCGAGTGATTGTTAGCAATATGTCATCCGCAAAGAGCGAGAGTTTGTACTCCTCCTGTCTCAGCGCCACCCCCCTTATATCTGGATGGGATCTAATAGCCGCAGCCAAGGGCTCCAGACTTAAAATAAATAAAAGAGGAGACAGGGGACAACCCTGTCTTGTACCGTTACTCAAGGGGAATGGCGATGAGACGTAGGAAGCCAATCGAACCTGGGAAGTGGGTATGGAGTACAGCGCCTTTAAAGCCTGCATAAATGGGCCTGAAAAACCATATTTTGTCAAGGTGGCAAACATAAAGGACCAATTTAGACGGTCAAAAGCTTTTTGCGCATCTAAGCTCAACACGATAGCAGGTCTCCCGGTCTTGGTCAGAAGGTCAATAAGATCAATGGTTCGTCTTGTATTATCCCCTGCGTGTCTAGTGGGCACAAAACCCACCTGATCCCTATGTATCAAAGATGGAAGAAGAAGGGAGAGTCTGTTTGCCAATATTTTTGTGAATATTTTATAGTCGGAGTTTAAAAGAGCTATAGGGCGGTAGTTGTCAGTAATTGATGGGTCTTTATCCGGTTTCGGGATGACCGTTATATATGCATGTAGGAATTGAGTGCAGGGTACAGTCCCTTTTAACAGGGATGCAAATAAAGACACCATATGGGGCAGTAATTCTGGGAGAAATTTTTTATAATAGGAGTAAGGGAGTCCGTCAGGGCCTGGGGATTTATGAGATGGAAGTTCTTTAATGACTTTGGAAATCTCCTCAGCAGTGATATGTGCATTAAGTCCAGAACGGTCACCTGGGGATAATTTGGGAAGATTAAGAGTGTCAACAAAAGCGTCAAATTTCTCCTGAGAGAACTGGGACTCAGAGTCCTTAGATAGACAGTTGTATAGGTCTTGGTAGAATTGTCCAAAAATTTTTGTCATACCCTGGGGGCAATAAGTGGGGATTCCGTCTGGTTGGAAAATGAAATCAGGTAAAGAGGCATGGGGGCGAGGCTTTAACCTATTGACTAACATTCTATGAGGTTTGTTAGCGAATTCATAAAACTTTTGCTTCGACCAGAGCATAGATTTATCAATTCTGTTCAAGTCTAGGGATTTGATACGGCTTCTCAGGGAGGTCACAATGCGGAGGCGGTCCACCGTGGGAAAACTAAGAAGATTCCTCTCAGCTTTAGTTAAATCGGCTAATAGAGTCGTGCGTTGAAGAGCACGATCTCTCTTAAGGCGAGATCCAGCGGCAATGCATTCACCCCTAAAAAAGGCCTTGTGAGCTTCCCACAGGGTAGAGACCTCAGACACCGAGCCCTCGTTGAGTTGAAAAAATTCGGATAGTTGGTGTTGTAAGTGTAGGTGAACAGCAGGGGTATTAAGAAGGGACTCATTGAGACGCCAATGACATGTTCGAGATGGTGCAGACAGGAGGAGCTCGAGTGAGATGGGCGCATGATCTGACCATGTAATCGGGTGGATATTCGAGTCAGTTAAATAAGACAACAGTGGAGCTGTAATGAAAAAATGATCTAATCTCGTGTATAATTTGCATGAGGGTGAGAAAAAGGTAAATTGTCTAGCGATCGGATGTTTTACTCTCCAAGCGTCAAACAAGTTTTGAGCTCTAATTGTCCTTCGAAATGAGGCAGAAGATTTTTGTGCTTGTCCAGGGGGAGTTTTATGGAGCAAAGAAAATCTATCCTTACAGGGGGACATACATAAATTGAAATCTCCTCCAATGATCATGAAGGGTTGGGAGAAGGCCGCAAGTTTTTCAAAAAAACCCTCAAGAAACCCAATCTGACCTGAGTTGGGGGCATACACATTCGCTAAAGTGAAAGACGTGTTCATGTGATCACAGTTCAGGAGAATAAAGCGACCACGGGGGTCCAGAAATGAAGATTTAACACGTATGGCAGTGGAACGTTTAAAGAGAATAGCCACTCCGGCTTTACCGGAGGGATCAGAGGCAATAAATGTAGTAGGAAAGTGTTTAGATGCAAATTTAAATGAACCGTTAGCTTTAAAATGTGTCTCCTGAACCATGATCACGTCAGCATCAAAGGACCTGAACTCTTTCAATGCCAGCCATCGCTTACGGATGGAGCCCAGGCCCTTAACATTGTAAGACAGTATATTAATAGCCATTACTAAGCATTGTAAGTATATCTTGCATTGCGTACAAAAAACATATAATCAGCAGAGACCATGATGTAGAAAAACTAGTAATTGTAGTAATAAGTGCAAATAGAAAAAATTGGCACGAGGTGGTGGAAACACAGTCGTGTTTCTGAAACGGGTCAAAAAAAGACCCTAAAAAAAAACAACAACAACCAAAGAAAAACATGGGTAATATGTGGGAGTTCCAGGAGCATTTGAAAAGGAAGTCAGAGATCAAGACGGCCCCTAGGATCTCCAGTGCTTGAAGGAAAGAAGTTATGAAACATGAAAAAAAAACAACATGAACAAAAAAGGAAAAAAAATACCTATCAGGTATGAAGCCTAAGGGGGGTGATCCCCTCAGGAGGTCACGGTCGTACTTCAGGACCATGACATTGACAAAGGGGGGGCTTGCCAGCCCGTAAGAGCCAGTTTATTGGCCTCAATACATTCCAAGAAAGCTGCAATGAAAAAATAATAAACAATCAAGGGATTTTTATCAAACAGGTGTTCAGAGGGTAAAAACCCAGCTGCATGAAGCAGACATAAGAGAAAAGTTAGATCTGGGGATCAGAGCACTCAGGCACAAATGGTGAAGATCAGGGTCACCGTGTAAAGAGCAACAAAAAGAAAATAAGGCAAAGTCAGGTGTGACCCTTAGATGATGTAGCCCTTTGAGGAGTGGAGACGGCATTCCGAGATCTATGACGAACCGGAGTCCATATCTTGGCCGGAGTAGAGAGGGGTCTGGGTACTGGAGGTTGTGCCTGTAGATCCCCCTCCGGGATGGGAGGAAGACCCAGGTTCTTGGTGAAAGAGTCACATTCCTGAATATCCCTCATGGAGTGCTGCATCCCATCTTTGGTTACTGATAAGCGAAATGGAAAGCCCCAACGGTATGTGACTTGGTGCTGCTGTAGGTGTGCTGTAACAGGCCTCAAAGCGCGCCGTTTGGCTAGAGTAATGGGAGATAGATCGCTAAAAAGTTGAATCTTTGTGCCTTTAAATTCAATTCTCGATCTGTTGCGTGTGATGGAGGTCAAAGCTTCTTTGCTTTCGTAGAAGTGGAAGCGGACAATGATATCTCTGGGGTTGGCTCCCTGAGGAGGCTTAGGAGCTAGCGATCTATGTGCCCGATCAAGGCGCCAATCTATATCTGGGATATCGGGTGCAAGGTAAATGAAGAGAGCCAGCAGGTAGGGCCGAATTTCCTTATCGGAAATTGACTCAGGGACCCCGCGGATCCGTAGGTTTTGTCGGCGCTCTCTGTTCTCGAGATCTTCTTGTTGTATTTGGAGCTGTGTCACAGCATTTTTAAGGGTAGCATTTTCCTCTTCTAAAGCATGGACATATTGTACCATATCATCAAATTTAGTCTCAAGGTTATCAGTGCGCTCCCCCAATTGATCTATCTCCCCTCTAAGTTCGTGTGCTAGTTTATTTACCTCTTTAGCGATGTTGTTGGTGAGGTTCAGCAGCAGAGCTTGTAGCTTTTGGTCGAGTACCGTCTCCGTCACCGGTGCCGCCATTGCTGGAAGGGTAGAAGCTGATGGCTGAGATGCGGTCTGTACAGTAAAAAGAGAAGGATCAGTCAGCGGGTCCGCGTCAGGTGGGGCTGTGACAGCAGTCGCAGAGCCTGGGGCCGGAGATTGGGGCCTGAGCACAAAGCGGTCCATAAGAGGGGATGGCTGAGTCGTGGTCTGCGGCACGGGTTTTTTATAAATGCGACGTTGGTCTCCGACCTTCCCCATATAAAAAGTCTGTTAAGCAGTTCTTGGAGCTAATGAGATGGCTCCCGGGGCTGTAGAAGCCGGTGGTGCAGAGCGGGGCCACTGAGGAATAAAGTGAGGCCAAGTTTATAATTCTACATTTCCTTCATTTCACAGGCTGTACATGCGTCCCCCTTCCGTCTTTAAATTTGCGTTAGATGCATTAATCAGCTGGGAAATCAAATTCTTTAACATCTGTAGGGAACCATGGCATAGCTGTTGTTAGTTTGAGGATCCAGGACAGTTAGCAGCAGCCCAGGGAATCCTCTACGTTCCCCAGGGGGGGTTCAGTAGTGCAGAGAGACAGAAACTAATCCAGGCAGGCAGGCAGTTTGGGTGCACCAAGATCAAACTCTGCAGGTGAGGACCCGCTCCAGCCCAGCCGGGGTTACCGCTGATGGGGAGGGGGCGATGCCGCGGCCCCTCGCGGCGGGACAGTCCCTTAGGAAACACCGGGGCTTCAGAGGCTGTACCAGGCCGCACCTAGTCGCGGCCTCCACGGACCCCTCCAACAGCCAGTCGGGCACCCGGATCGTGCCAGGAAGAAGGATGGGCAGCCAGACGCGAATGGAGAGAGCAGTCCCTTACCTCCAGCACAAGCAGCTCACCTGGAGGTAAGTCCGTGACCGGGTCTGTAGGCCGCGGGATGCGGAGGTGTAGCCGCCGGGGGACCCCAGTGATGTCTTCCAGTCAAGGATTCGCCCTGATGGTCCCAGCGGAGGAGCGGTAGATCCACAGGGAAACGGCCTCTGCACGGGTCGCGGCGTAAAGTGCAGGGGAGGCCCGGTTCACAGTAGGCCCCAAGATGGCGGACGGCCTCCGATGCGTGGAGGGAGCTACAGGCCGGGAGCGGAACCAGCCCCTCAAAGTCCACAACAGCCTCCCGACCCAAAGCAGAAGAGGATCAGGGGGCAGTATCGACAGGCTGGGGCCCCAGCAGAGGAAGGAAAAGTGGCGGATGGTGGCTGATTCTTGCCGGGGATGCGGAGCTCAGTATCAGCACGTCTTCCCAGCTTCACGTTCGGACACGCCCCTCCCTTTATTTTTTTTATACAATGTACTACTCTTGGAGGGAGGAGATTTGATCAGGGATTGACTTTTTTGACACTTTGGTTTGCTGTTACAGCGATGTTTTGCACTGTCATGACTGGATTACATTCAGATCTATTGTGTGTTGTGATTGGCCCACAGCTATCACATGGTACAGGGTGCTGTGAATGGCCCAGGTACCATATGATAGCTGTGGGACAATCACTGCATCACTACAGGATTTACAGCTGTAATTTATTTATAACAGCTTTGTTGACATTGTGATAAAGTGGATGGTTACTGGCAGCTGAAATACACTGTGTCTTGTGGACACTGTGGTCACTGTAGTGGTGCACTGCACACCCCAGGACACATGTGCTAAGTGATACAGGCACATCACTTAGCATGTAGCTGCCATCCGCCCACAGTATATGTACTTCAGGTGGTCGGCAACTGGTACATTTTATAGGAAATTTAGATACGTATATTTTTATTTCCTGGGTTTTTATTGGGAATACATTGGAAAAATGTTAATATTTTCCAGTAATTTATTCCAAAGCCGAAACCTAATCTCTTATATTTCACAACAAATATGAGTATGGTATTGTGTTTGTGTGCTAAAATAAATGTTAGTGTATTTTTTTGTTTTCTGAAAATCTGTGTTTGATAAACGGCGTCACAAATATTTTGTGACTCAAATTGCAACAGCCTCCATTTTATTCTCCAGTGCCTCTGATTTCAGAAAATAACTACTGTTTGGGGGTCCTAAGTAATTTTATAGCAAATATTGCTGATTTTAACAGCATTAAAAAATAAAAAAAATATCGGTCCATCTTTACATTTTCAGCATTGTGATTTTGATTAACAATTACTCAGTCATGTAACACTGTTCGTAAAATTCATTTTATATCTTTTTTTTTAATAGAATAGAGAGCTTTTTTTTTGGTGATATTTATTTGCCATTGTGTTTTTTTTTATTTCTTTACTATACAAAATAAATGGAAAAATACTGAACATTTTTGTTGTCTTTAGTTTCTGCCATACAACTTTACAAATAAATCTTTCTTCATAAATGTTGCCAAATATATTGTGCTGCATTCATTTACTCAAAAACAAATCAGTGTATATTATGTATTCTGTGTGAGAGTTATCGAGTCTACAGACTATGGTGAGTATATATGAAATGTAACATCCCCGATGTTCTGATTGTCCATCTCATTTTATTGAGGTTCTAAAATTCCAGGACATTACAAATATCACCAAAATGGAAAGTAGACACTCCAAGCTCTTCAGTAATGCCGCGTACACACCATCGTTTTCTGCGATGGAAAAATGCGACGCTTTATGTGCTTTAAAAAAACGTCATTTTTCAAACTTCAATTTGAACAACGACGTAGCATACACACCATCGCTTTTTCACAACGCTCTAGCACAGCGCAGTTCCGTCAATCACGCACGACGTCACTATAAAGGGTCGTTTCCATGCGGAAGACGGCCTCTTTTGCTGATATCGTGTTGCTGCGTGTTAGTAAAAGTTTGGTGAGATACGATTCGTGATTTTCAGTGACTGTGCTTTAAATATCGTTTTCTTGTCTATAAGCTGAAAAACACCTTAACGAATGTGCTGATTCCATTCTGAACAGTCGTTTTACATGAATGAGCGCTGCCGTCTCCTAACTTGCTTCTGAGCATGCGCGGGCTTAAATCGACGTTTTTACGTACACACGGTCAATGTTTAGAACACAGAAAACGACGTCGGCCAAAAACGACACATAAAATTGAAGCATGCTTCAATTTTTTTCTGTCGTTTTTTAGAAGACATAAAACGACGTTTTTGCCCACACACGGTCAATTAAATTGACGTTTTTGAAAATGACGTTTTTTTCCATCGCAGAAAACGATGGTGTGTACGCGGCATTAGAAGTATGATGATTTTATTTGAAGTTGTAATCTTTTGCCACTTTTTTGAAAATGAAGAAAGTAAATAAAATTAGATTTTCTTAAACAAAGTTGTCACTTTATCGAGTTATTTCTCACACACAGCACAGGAATCCTTACAATTACACCCCAAAACACATTCTTCTACCCCCCTGAGTACGGGGATACCACATGTGTGAAATGTTTTTGCCTCCTAAATGCATAAAGGGGCCCAAAATCCAAGGAGCACCTTTTTTTTTTTTGGATTTTAAAGTACATACATTTTGCATCAAATTTGCTAAAAAACTATCACATTTCATGAGGTTCTGAAGTGTCAGGATAAATTGTCACCTATGGAAATTTTTAGGTACCGTAGTTTGTTGCCATTCCACGAGTGTGAGCAATTTCAAAGTGTGACATGTTAGGTATCTATTTACTCGGCATAACATCATCTTTCACATTATACAAAAGAATTGGGCTAATTTTACAGTTTTTTTTTTTTATTCATGAAAGTGTATTTTTCCCCAAAAATTGCGTTTGAAAGACTGCTGCTCAAATACTGCATGACATAAAATATTGCAACAATTGCCATTTTATTCTGTAGATTCTCTGCTAAAAAAATATATATAATTTTTGAGGGTTCTAAGTAATTTCTAGCAAAAAATACGTATTTTAACTTGTAAACACCAAATGTCAAAAATAGGCTTAAGCCTCGTACACACGCTCGGTTTTCTCGGCCAGTAACAGCAAGAAAACTGCTGGCAGAGCTTTATTGCCGAGTAAACCGAGCTTGTGTACGAGGCTTAGGCCCCGTACACACGGGCAAACATGTCCGATGAAAACGGTCCGCGGACCGTTTTCATCGGACATGTCCGCTCGAAGATTTTGGTCCGATGGCTGTACACACCATCAAACCGAAATCCCCACAGACAGCGCGGTGTCGTGGCGGTGACGTTGACGCCGCCACATCACCAAACCAGGAAGTAAAATACTTCCACGCATGCGTCAAATCCATTCAACGCATGCGGGAGATTTCTGTCCGCTGGTTAGGTGTACATGTCGGACGGACGGGTTTCCAGCAGACAAGTTTTAAAGCATGCTTTAAAACTTTTGTCTGCTGGAAACCTGTCTGCTAGGCTGTACACACGGTCGGATCTGTCCGCTGAAACTGGTCTGCGGACCAGTTTCAGCAGACATGTTCGGTCGTATGTACAAGGCCTTAGAGGTTTCTCATTAAGAAAACTGCCCAGAATCTAGACAAGAAAAATAGAGAACCCGCTCTCTATTTTCTAGTCGTGATTCTCGGCAGTGTTTTCCTGTCAAGAAACCCGAGCGTCTGTATACTTACCTGCCTCCATGGAAACACGTGCATGCTCAAAATGACTTTTTTTTTTTACGAGAATCTCGGCCATGTGTACAGGGCTTAAGTCATGAAAGGGTTAATGTGCATTTGATGCAATGCGCTGGTGTGAATGGGTCCTTAATATTACAGGGTGGGGTAGTGTAGTCACACCCACAATACACTACAGGTACGAGACATTTAAGAACTGGAGCAGAACTCAGAGCTAGAGTGGAGAGGTCTCATCAATGTATTCCTTAATATGATCTGCTTTATTCAGCCCCCCCCACCCAGCGTAAAAAAAAAACACCTGGCGGAATTCAAATTCGGCAGGTAGGGGGCGTGTTTCATTTAAATGAAGCGCGTCCCCGCGCCGAACGAACTGCGCATGCGCCGTCCCTAAAATAAACCAGCGTGCATTGCTCTAAATGACGTCGCAAGGACGTCATTTGTTTTGACGTGGACGTAAATTACGTCCAGCACCATTCACGGACGACTTGCGCAAACAACGTAATTTTTTTAATTTTCGACGCGGGAACGACGGCCATACTTAACATTGACTGCGCCTCATGGACCCAGGGTTAACTTTACCCCGGGAAAAGCCGAACATAAACGTCGTAACTTTACTGCGTCGGACGCGCATACGTTTGGGAATTCGCGTATCTAGCTAATTTGCATACTCAACGCGGATTTCGAAGGAAGCGCCACCTAGCGGGCCAAAAAAAAATGCAGTTAAGATCCGACGGCGTAAGAGACTTACGCCTGTCGGATCTAATGGATATCTATGCGTAACTGATTCTAAGAATCAGTCGCATAGATACGACTGCGCTAGGCAGAGATACAACGGCGTATCTGGAGATGCGCCGTCGTATCTCTTTTGGGAATCTGGGCCAATGATTACAAATGTATCCAAAGTAACTAATTAACCAAAATAATGAATGTTGCATTTAAACAAATGGAATGTAACAAATTAATAATAATAAAAACTTTTTAATTATTCTTTATAATTATGAATTTGTTACATTGCATTAGTTTAGATGCAAAATTTGTTATTTTGAATAAGTTGTTACTTTGGATAAATTTGTACTCGTTATGTTCACTAACTAATTATCCAAAATAACGAATACCACATCTAAACAAATGGAATGTAACAAATTAATAATAATAAAAAAAGGTTTTAAATGTAATTTAGTATTATTAATTTGTTACATTCCATTCATTAGGATGCAGCATTCATTATTTTGGATAATTCGTAACTTCGGATACATTTGTATTTGTTCCGTTCACTAACAGCCAAATTGGAAAGGAAATTCCAATATCTATAATTTTAATAGTTAGCAAAAGTTAATTATTATTTCAAATTTTCGGGTTTTCTAATATTCGGATTCTCATTCTTATTTTCAGATTTGTGTTCTTTTGAATCTTCGGATTTTCGAATATCCTAAAAAATTGTTAAATGGGTTTTCATTAATTTGAATATTTTCGAATTAACAAATTTGTAAAATTTTGTGGCACAATGAATTTGGAACAAAACAAATTGCACATGTCTAATCCTCATTTGTTTCCAGAATCTTTCCAGAAGCATCATGACATCACAGTGTAGTAGTCTGGTATAAGGTCCTGTATGTGTATTTGCTGACCTTTTCCCCACAGGTTCATTTTTTTTACACTTCTATGCAGTGCTTTATCTTTGGGGTGGGAGCCCTGATTATCAATGTCACTGCCAGGTCCATATATCATACAGACCTGCCATCAGGGGGTTTTACACAAACTCCTAGTGAGTGCAGATTGTGTGTATATCTGATAAGCCGACAGATGGATTTCAAATGAAAGCGGTCCAATGGCTTCCAAACCCCGCCCAGTAATGGTGCCCCCTTGCCATGTATCCTAGGTTTTGTTTGCCCATCTGTGGGCCCGGGACAGTATAGTGGGTGCTGATGGGTAGAGGGGAGGGAGATGGATGTCCCAATAAAGAGAAGCTTCCACCAAAAAAAAATCATCACGTAGGGATAAAAAAAGTTAAGTAAAAAAAAAAAAAATTAAAGTTACACATAGGCACATAAAATCCCCCTCTCCAAAATTTTAAGGCCTCCCTACCTCCACATAAATACAAGTACTCACATAAATGCATGCGTTGGGGGCAACTATGTGCTAGGATGCTGATTGTGATACACGTTACATATCACTGCACACTCCAGAGTGAGGGCAATAGTTCTAGGGCCAGAGCTCCTCCTGGCCTATGGAAAATACAGGGGACTGGAGTGTGTCACCATTTCACGGATGCACGCTATTTTATGGTTTGACATGTTGAGTATCCATTTACCTAGCGCAGCCACATCTTTTATGTTTCACCAAATGGGTAATTTATTGCATTTGTGCCCCCTAAAGTAAAAATTTTTGTATTTGTTACTACAATATTGTGTTTCCTAGACCTTTGCGCTAATGTTGTGTGACATAAAAAAATTGGAACTACCGCTATTTTATTCTCTATGGTGTCTGCTTTCAGAAAATATATAATGTTTGGAGGGTTTTATTTAATCTTTAGAGCTAAAATATACTTTTTAACCCCTTGATGCGGTCATAACACAAATATGTGGCCCCACTGCCCTGGGATTTTTTTTCCATGGGGCCACATACTTGCATATCTCCCTTTGTGCTGGGAGTGCACCGCGCAGTGTGCTCCCAGCACAAGGACTGAGAGAACTTCCAATTCTGGGTCACCTGATCGCTGTGGTAACCTCTGATTGGCTCCCACTGAGTGATCAGCCCCTGTGTTTCTCTCTGTGAATGGAGAGGAAAGATACAATGGATATTTGTCTCTCATTGAATAGAGAGAAAAAAAGTGTAAAATAAATAAAAAATAAAAAAATATGAATAAAAAGGTCAAAGGTCATATTTTGGGCAGGATTTATTTTTACAAACAATAATCAACATACACCTATGTGGTGTCACTGCAAGCAGGACATTTTATTTTGGGTTGTTTTTTTGGTGGTAGGTTATGGTGGTAACAAGAAAGATACAGCTACATTGAAAAACATGATTATTTTTTACTATTTTGGGCCTGTTTTCCTTTGATATATAAAAAAAATGAGGAGACATCCATAACCATTTACCACCAAATGAACGGCCAAATTGTCCTGACAAAAAAAAAAAACAAGGTATAATCCACCTGGATTAGAGAATGATGAAAATGTAATATATGTTCAGTCAAAGCTCCATAAACAAGAGAAGGATGAGAATCATGGAGAAAACACAATTCAGTGATTGGTTGTCCAAAAAGTATCTCAAAAGATAAAATGTTCTAAGGCTTTCTATGTGTGTGCCTGATGAACATAAGAGCTAAAACTCAATGCATCTGTCCATTCCATTCCTATTTTCTCACAGATTTTAGCATTCCATCTTTTTAACTTCTTACCAACTTGTGTGATGAAGTGAGGAATGAAACTGTTGAGCTTTTTCACAAACTTTTTTGTTGCAACTTAGCTGCTACCTGTTAACATTCCCCTTGGAGCTGAAGGCTGAGAATCCTCTGGTAGTTGAAAAGCTATGACTTTGATCTAAAAGCTTTGCCATATTCAGAACACTGATAAGGCTTCTCTCCAGTGTGAATCATCTGGTGTGTGATAAGATGTGACTTCACTTGAAAAGCTGTATTACATTTATAACACTGGTATGGCTTCTCTTCAGTGTGAATCCTCAGTATGATAAGCAATTTCTTAAAGGGTCACTAAAGGAATTTTTTTTTTTAGCTAAATAGCTTCCTTTACCTTGCTGCAGTCCTGGTTTCATGTCCTCATTGTTCGTTTTTGCATTCATGTTGCTGTAAATCCTCTCTGTTCTGGACACTTCCTGGTTGCCTGTTTCCTGATGACCACAGTACTGGGAGATTTCTCACGGTGGTCACTAATCAAGGAGGTGTGAGTAAAACTAAACTGGATTGGTGCTGAGGAGTTTTAGACAAAGTATCACTGCTCTCTATTGGCTGACTGCCCTCTAGTGGCTCTCTGTACATCAGAGAACCAGGAAACAACAGCAAAAACGAAACTACACTGCAGGCACATTATATGATTGTTTTTTTATCTATTTTTAATCATTTTTAAAAGGAATCAGTTAACTATTATGTCTCTATGCCCTGTAAACAGTCATTTCAGCAAAAAAAAAAAATTCCTTTAGTGACCCTTTAACTGTAAAAGCTTTGTCACATTCAGAACACTGATAAGGCTTCTCTCCTGTGTGAATCCTCTGGTGTATGATAAGATCTGACTTACCAGTAAAAGATTTGCTACATTCAGAACACTGATAAGGCTTCTCTCCTGTGTGAATCCTCTGGTGTATGATAAGATCTGACTTACCAGTAAAAGATTTGCTACATTCAGAACACTGATAAGGCTTCTCTCCTGTGTGAATCCTCTGGTGTATGATAAGATCTGACTTACCAGTAAAAGATTTGCTACATTCAGAACACTGATAAGGCTTCTCTCCTGTGTGAATCCTCTGGTGTATGATAAGATCTGACTTACCAGTAAAAGATTTGCTACATTCAGAACACTGATAAGGCTTCTCTCCTGTGTGAATCCTCTGGTGTACGATAAGATCTGACTTACAAGTAAAAGCTTTATCACATTCAGAACACTGATACGGCTTCTCTCCAG
The DNA here is from genome assembly GCF_905171775.1 of Rana temporaria. Taxonomy (NCBI): domain Eukaryota; kingdom Metazoa; phylum Chordata; class Amphibia; order Anura; family Ranidae; genus Rana; species Rana temporaria. Next base: position 3,363,499 of record NC_053490.1, on the reverse strand, counting down.
TGTGAACCCTCTGGTGTATGGTAAGACTTGACTTTGATGTAAAAGCTTTGCAACATTCAGAACACTGATATGGCTTCTCTCCAGTGTGGCCCCTCTGGTGTTTGATAAGGTATTGCTTCAATGTAAAAGCTTTTCCACATTCAGAACATTGATATGGCTTCTCTCCAGTATGAACCCTCTGGTGTATGGTAAGACCTGACTTTGATGTAAAAGCTTTGTCACATTCAGAACATTGATACAGCTTCTCTCCAGTATGAACCCTCTGGTGTATGATAAGGTATGGCTTTGATGTAAAAGCTTTGTCACATTCAGAACATTGATATGGCTTCTCTCCAGTATGAACCCTCTGGTGTCTGATAAGGTATGGCGTTGATGTAAAAGCTTTGTCACATTCAGAACATTGATATGGCTTCTCTCCAGTATGAACCCTCTGGTGTATGATAAGATATGACTTTGATGTAAAAGCGTTGTCACACTCAGAACATGGATACGGTTTCCCTTCAGTGTGAATCATCTGGTGTTTGATAAGTTTTAACTTCCATGGGAAAACTTTGTTGCATTCAGAGCATTGAAATGACTTCTCTCCTTTGTGGATTTTCTGGTGTCCGATAAGATGTTTCTCTTCTCTAAAAGTTTTTTTGCAATAACATGAAAACGGCCTCTCCCCGGTGCCAACCATCCTGTATCTGATATTATCTGACTTTATTCTAAAGGCTTTGTCTCCTCAGGAACACTGAAAATCTGGATCAATGTTGAAGATTATCCAAAATCTTTATGGAATTTAGAATATTGATACGGCTTGTGTCCTGTGTGATTCCTCCTGTGATCTGTAATAAAGCCTTTCCGTCAGAACACTCATATGTCTCACCACCAGGGGGACTCAGTTGTGCTCAGGAAGACCACCTTGACCAAAAACTTTGTTCATCGATCCACCTAAAAAAAAAACAAAAAAAATGATTTAACAGCCAGAATTCTATAAATATATCTACAGTTAAGCGGTTTTCTCTTTGGTAATCTTTATTATTAAATTATATATTTATTAATATATATTTTTAAATGCACCTTACTTTTTAAAATATTAATAAAGGGCCTTATATTATTTCTACTATGCTATTGGCTGATATAATTAACATTTTCTGCAGGAGAATATCATTTTTATTTTTATTATTTTTTTGGTCCCATGAAGAATTGTGCTGCATTTCTCTCCCCAGTAAATTGTATGATAAATCAGAGTCGTGGTTTTTCAGACCTGTGATATGGGAACTATAGGGATCTGGTGAAGCTGCTGTTTGTTTTTATCACTTATGACGATCGGACATTCCGACAGCAAAACCGTGGATTGTTTTTCCGACGGATTTTCACTCACACTTGACTTGCATACACACGCACGGTCACACAAATGTTGTCGGAAATTCCGAACGTCGAGAACGCGGTGACGCACAAAACTACGACAAGCCGACAAGACTTTTGTTGTCGGAAAAATTGAAAACCAGCTCTCAAATTTTTGTGGTCGGAAATTTCGACAGCAAATATCCGATAGAGCCTACACACAATCGGAATATCTGACGAAAAGCTCCCATCGAACATTTGTTGTCGGAAATTCTGACCGTGTGTATGCGGCATAAGGCTTCCTGTACTGGATGAGGAGAGCGCCCCCGTATGACCTACTAGAAGAATTCCTAGTTGGATCCTTGAAAAAAAAATAATGAGACAATGAAGGTGAAAATGCCAAATGATGAAGATACACGTACAGTATGTCTATGCAACTGCCAGGTACGTTTTTGGCACAGGTACATAGACAATGTTTTTCCCTTTTGGATCAGACCCCCCAGTGAATTTAATAATTTTGTGCAGTCATTAGATAATCTTAATGTGAAGTTTTAATATAAATGTTGCAAACTTGTAGTAAATGTCTTGGACTTCTAAATAATGGTAACAAAAGAAGGTAAGGTTGTCAACATAGCGAATAGTGGGCCAGATTCACGTAGCTCAGCGGATCTATAGATCCGCTCGATCTACGTGAATTAAGATCCGCTCCCGCAAGTTTAGGAGGCAAGTGGCTAATTCACAAAACACTTACCTCTAAACTTGCGACGGCGGATCCTAAATCCCCCGGCGGAATTCTAATTCCGCGGCTAGGGGGAGTGTACTATTTAAATCAGGCGCGTTCCTGCGCCGATTTAAATGCGCATGCGCCGTCCGGGGAATTTCCCGGCGTGCATTGCTCCCACTGACGTCACTAGGACGTCAGTGGTTTCGACGTGAGCGGGACTTGCGACGCGCGTGTTCGTGAATCGGCGTACGCAAACGACGTTGGAAAATTCAAATTCGACGCGGGAACGCCGGCTATACTTAACATTGGCTGCGCCTGATAAAAGAAGGGGTAAGTATACGACGGGAAAACCGCTACGGAAACGACGTAAGAACACTGCGACGGGTCCGCGTACGTTCGTGAATTTGCGTATCTCGCTGATTTACATATTATTTATCGTAAATCAGCGGGAACTCCCCCGGCGCCATTTTTAAATTGAAAAAAAGATCCGACAGTGTAACACATTGTAACACTGTCAGATCTTAGTCCTATCTATGCGTATCTGATTCTATGAATCAGGCGCATAGATAGGACCAGTGTAAGTCAGAGATACGATGGTGTATCTGTAGATACACCGTCATATCTCTTTGTGAATCTGGCCCAGTAAGTCTATATAGCCGGATTCAGAAAGACTTACGCCGACGTATCTACTGATACGCCGCGTAAGGGGCGCTTCCATTGATTTACACATTGAATATGTAAATAAGCAAGATACGCAGATTCACAAACGTACTTACGCCCGTCGCTGTAATCTACGCTGTTTACGCAAGGCGTACGTCGGGCCTAAAGATAAACCACCAAATAGGAGGCGCAGCCCATGCAAAGGTATGGACGTCGGAACAGCCGTCGTATTTTACGTCGCTTATGTAAGTCGTACGTAAATGGGGCTTCGCGTAGGTTACGTTCACGTCGTAGGCATTGAGCCGTCGTATCTTAGGGAGTATATGCAACGTGATTCTGAGCATGCGCCATTCGATCGGCCCTTCATTTACATGGGGTCACGCTTCATTTTAATACAACACGCCCACTACCTTCCTACTTTGAATTAGGCGGACTTACGCCGGCCCATTTACGCTACGCCACCGTAACTTAGGGAGCAAGTGCTTTGTGAATACTGTTCTTGCCTCTCTATGTTACGTTGGCGTAGCGCATATGAGCTGCGCTACGCCCGCTCAAAGTTACGCCGCTTGGGCCTTAGAGTTCTCATCTGAGGCTCCTTAGATAGTTAAACTTTGTGGACTTTGGAATGGTGGTAAGAAAAGGAGAGACACAGTCCTCATTCCAGGCTCCTCACACCACACTCATCATCCCAGGACTTCGGAATATTGTTGTAGCCAAGCGCTGGCTTTGTTGCTTCTGCCACTGCGGGTCACTCTTTACCAAAGACCGCATTGAGTTTCTTTACCTTAGTACCCAACATGGGTACTATTGCATCACTTCCTGACTGCAGAGGGAGAGAATCCTATCATATCCTGAAAACAGGGGATTGTGGGACATGTAGTCTGGATAGCTGGGATTTCAATGGACCGATTGCTGCTGAAAACTACAAGTTTCAACTGGCTGGAGAGAAAAAGGAATTCTGGGTGAGCAGATAAATAGAATGGTCCGGGAAGGGGTTCACTCTCTTCGGACACGGGAACTAAAGCTGCAGGAGCGAGAGGCTCCCACTTTATCACTTCGATACCAGGCACTCCCCCTCCTGCCCAGGCCAATTTTCAGCTTTCAGCGCTGTCACGCTTTGAATGACAATTGCTCGGTCATGCAACACTGTACACATATGAAATTTGTGTAATTTTTTCCCACACATAGAACTTTCTGGTGATATTTGATCACCACTGGGTTTTTATGTTTTGCTAAACAAATAAGTAAAAAAATGTCTTTGTTTCTGTCATAGAATTTTGTAAATATGTTTTCTCCTACACTGATGGGCACTGATGAGGAGGCACTAATATACAGGACTGATGGGCACTGTTAGGGGGCACTGATATGCAGTACTGATGGGCACTGATAGCTGGCAATGATGGGCACTGACAAGCGACACTGCTAGGCAGCACTGATGAGGAGGCACTGACAGTCAGCACTGATGGGCATAGATAGGTGGCAATGATGGACACTAATTTGTGGCACTGATGGGCATCAATAGTTGGCAATTATGGGTACTGATAGGTGGCACTGATGAGGAGGCACTGACAGTCAGCATTGATGGGCATCGACAGGTGGCACTGATGGGCAATAGGTGGCACTAATGGGCATCGATAGGTGGCAATAATGGGGACTGACAGGTGACACTGGTAGGCAGCACTGATGAGGAGGCACTGAAAGTCAGCACTGATGAGGAGGCACTGAAAGTCAGCACTGATGGGCACTAATTGGTGGCACTGATGGGCATCAATAGGTGGCAATGATGGGCACTGACAGGTGACACTGGTAGGCAGCACTGATGAGGAGGCACTGACAGTCAGCACTGATGTGCATTGATAGGTGGCACTGATGGACACTAATTGGTGGCACTGATGGGCATCAATAGGTGGAAATGATGGGCACTGATGAGGAGGCACTGACAGTCAGCATTGATTGGCATCCCTGATGAACACTGGTTGTCATCCCTAATAGGCACTGATTGGCATCACAGGTGGGCATCACAGATGGGCACTGATGGGCATCGCTAAAGACCTGAGACCTGAACTGATTATCAGTGCAGATCTCCCATCAGGAGAGCTGCTTATTAGCTCTCCTCTTCTCACACCCTGTCAGTGTGAATAGAGGAAAGCCGATATCCAGCACTTCCTAGTAATGCTGTGATTGGACAAGCTGATCACAAGGTATAGAGCCTACGCCATGGGCTCTTTACCTTGATTAGAGATGCAGGGCTAGATTCAGGTAGGGCGGCGCATTTGTACGGCGGCATAGCGTATCATATTTACGATGCGCCACCGTAAATCAGAGAGGCAAGTGCTGTATTCACAAAGCACTTGCCTACTAAGTTACGGCGGCGTATCGTAAATGGGGCCGGCGTAAGTGCGCCTAATTCAAATGAGTATGAGGGGGCGTGTTTTATGTAAATGGGTGGTGACCCGACGTGATTGACGTTTTTTTACGAACGGCGCATGCGCCATCCGTGTACATATCCCGGTGTGTATTTCTCCAAAGAACGCCGCAAGGACAAATTACGTCCAGCCCTATGCGCGAACGACGTACGCAAACGACGTAAAAAATTCAAAATTCAATGCGGGAACGACGTCCATACTTAACATTGCGTACGCCTCATAGAAGCAGGAGCAACGTTATGCCGGAAAAGCCTTACGCAAACAACGTAAAAAAATCCCGCCGGGCGCACGTACGTTTGTGAATCAGCGTATCTAGGTCATTTGCATATTCTATGCCGAAAACTACGGAAGCGCCACCTAGCGGCCAGCGTAAATATGCACCCTAAGATACGACGGTGTAAGAGACTTATGCCAGTCGGATCTTAGCCTAATTCTGGCGTATCTTGCTTTCTGAATACAGAAAGAAGATACGCCGGCGCAGCTTTGAATTTATGCGGCGTATCTATAGATACTTTGGGCCAGATTCACGTAGCTCAGCGGATCTATAGATCCGCTCGATCTACGTGAATTAAGATCCGCTCCCGCAAGTTTAGGAGGCAAGTGGCTAATTCACAAACCACTTACCCCCAAACTTGCGACGGCGGATCCTAAATCCCCCGGCGGAATTCAAGTTCCGCGGCTAGGGGAGTGTACTATTTAAATCAGGCGCGTTCCCGCGCCGATTTAAATGCGAATGCGCCGTCCGGGGAATTTCCCGGCGTGCATTGCTCCCACTGACGTCACTAGGACATCAGTGGTTTCGACGTGAGCGGGACTTGCGACGCGCGTGTTCGTGAATCGGCGTACGCAAACGACGTTGGAAAATTCAAATTTGACGCGGGAACGCCAGCTATACTTAACATTGGCTGCGCCTGCTAAAAACAGGGGTAAGTATACGACGGAAAACCGCTATGGAAACGACGTAAGAACACTGCGACGGGTCCACGTACGTTCGTGAATTTACGTATCTCGCTGATTTACATATTATTTATCGTAAATCAGCGGGAGCGCCATTTTTAAATTGAAAAAAAGATCCCTTTGAATTTGAATTCCGCCGGGGGAGTTACGACCCGCCGGTGCAAGTTTCGAGGTAAGTGCTTTGTGAATACTGCACTAGCCTCACAAAATTGCACCGGCGGATCGTAAATCACATAGATTACGCGGATCTATGTGAATCTAGCCCAGAGTGTTGGAGCGATACTCCGCACTACTGATCGGGTCGCACAAATTTCTTGTTTAGTCGGACGTCATATGACATCCAGTCAGAACGGGGGAGCCACCGCCTGGCCATGATTTTTCTATAGGCCGGGTGGGATAGGGTTAAAATGGCATATTGTTCATCTATTGTATAAATACATTTGAATGTATAAGAAGATTTATGATAATAAGGACAGAGACACAGCTAAGAAGGCAAAGTTCATGTGAAAGATGTTTGATGAATTTGTAGCTCCACCTTATAGAGGTCTGTGTATAAAATCTTCATTGTGCCAATTCTCCACACATTGAGAAGGGAAATTGCTGTATTTCCTCTGATATGTATTTCCCGTATCGTCAGCGCCACCTAGGGGCCATTATTAGCCAGATTCATAGAGAGTTACGCCGTACGAGAGTTAAGCCTATTCTGGAAACCAGAATTAGGCTAAGATACGAGCGGCGTAAGTCTCCTACGCCGTCGTATCTTAAAGTGTAATTTTTAGGCTGGCCGCTAGGTGGCGCTTCCGTTGAGTTCGGCGTAGAATATGTAAATGACTAGATACGCCGATTCACGAACGTACTTGCGCCCGTTGTAGTAAAGATACGCCGTTTCCGTAAGAGATACGCAGCGTAAAGATAAAGCTGCCCCCTAGGATGCGTAGTCAATGTTAAGTATGGCCGTCGTTCCCGCGTCAAAATTTGAAAATGTTACGTCGTTTGCGTAAGTCGTCTGTGAATAGGGCTGGACGTAATTTACGTTCACGTCGAAACCAATACGTCCTTGCAGCGTACTTTGGAGCAATGCACACTGGGATATGTACACGGACGTTTGTAAAAAACGTCAATCATGTCATGTCACCCCCCATTAACATAAAACACGCCCCCTCATCCTCATTTGAATTAGGCGCGCTTACGCCGGCCCCATTTACGCTACGCCGCTGTAAGTTTGGAGGCAAGTACTTTGTGAATACAGTACTTGCCTCTCTGACTTAAGGCGGCATAGCGTAAATACGATACGCTACGCCGCCTTAAAGTTGTGGCGGCGTCTCTGAATCCAGCTATATGGTTTTTTTTTTCCTGGCTGAAATAAAATGCATAATAACCACTGGGTGGCGATAGAGAAATATAAGAAAATTGGGGATGATTACACAAATAATAATACAGACATTATTAATAAATAATATCAATATTATGAAACCACTCCTACTTCTCACCGCTCTTTTAGGGGTAAGCCAGCAATGAAACACAAAACACACTGCAGGTGAGAAAAGGATTATAAAGTACAAAGAATTAACCGCAACAGACAAGGAAATATTATTTCCATTACAGAGAAACAGTAAGAACTTCTAAGGCCTTGTACACACGACGGGACAGTCCGCTGAAAACAGTCCGCCGAACCGTTTTCATCGGACATGTCCAGTCGGAGATTTCTGTCTGATGGTTGTACACACCATCAGACAGAAATGAGAGGCAATCCACGCCGTCGCCGCGACGATGACGCAGCGACGTGCGCGACGCAGGAAGGTCAATGCTTCCACGCATGCGTCAAAGTCATTCGACGCATGCGAGGGATGGTGGCCGCTCGGACATGTACGGTAGGTCTGTACAGACGACCGAACATGTCCGAGCGGACAGGATTCCAGCGGGCTGTTTCTAAACAAGTTTGGAAATATTTGCCCGCTGGAAAAAGGCCCGGCGGGCAAATGTATGCTGGAATCCTGTCCGCTCGGCTGTACAGACGACCGAACATGTCTGCTGAAACTGGTCCGCAGACCAGTTTCAGCAGACATGTTCGGTCGTCTGTACGGGGCCTAAGAGGCACAAAACCACAGTGGTCACTAGAAGGGAAAAACACCATCTGTTGTTACAGACTCTGGTATCGGGGTACAGGGATGTGGGGGGTCAGACAACACACGGGGTATCACCTTCTGTTGTATATCCACAGAAATCACCCAGCACGCTGGCAGATTGTCAGGAGAACCCCAAGTTCCCACCCCAGACAGGGGTAACAGCTGTATAACAGCACACACACTCTATTATCCCACCACTGCCACACACATGACAAGGAGGGAAGCCCCACGGGAACTAGAAAACCAGGAGAGGACCTTGTTTGGTGGAGGAGGGAAGGAGAGGGAGATTATTGGTAGCCAGTAATACCAGCTGTGATAGACTTGACACAGCCTGCAATACCTCTGATCGCCACTAGAGAGAAACTCTGCCTATATCTAGCTGGCTGACCGCATAGACTAGAGCAGTCTATTAATCAGCACACACTTCTTGGGTTCCTCAGGCTCCTCTACAAGCTAGAATCCTTGTGTTACTCCCTCTATCCATGTACACCCCCCACCAGACACACCACACGGGGGCAGTGAGGGTACATGGGGGGAGTGGGTGAACAGGGAGGCATTTGGGTGAGCAGAGAAGTGGGGGGGAGGGGACAGGTGGGCAGTGAGAGGTAGGTGGTAGGAAAAAATGGCCACAGTCCATGCTCATTGTGGGAGGGAGATACATTCTATTGTTATAAGCTCATTTAAAAAAATGGTAATCACTGAGAGGAAATGTGGGGCATTATTCTTAGTGTGAGAAAGGGAAACAGAGGTGCTCAGTAAAGAGCAGGGGGGCAGAGGTGCTCATTAAAGAAACAAGCGGTACTGGACTGGTGCTCAGTGGTGGGATGGGGAGCAGTGGAGGGACAGAGGGGTGGACAGGGGGCAGTAGGGGAACACATTGGAGCACAGGGGGCAGTAGGGGGACACATGGGAGGACAGGGGGCAGTCGGGGAACACATGGGAGGGCAGTAGGGGAACACATGGAAGGACAGGGGGCAGTCGGGGAACACATGGGAGGACAGGGGGCAGTAGGGGAACACATGGGAATACAGGGGGCAGTAGGGGAACACATGGGAGGACAGGGGGCAGCAGGAGAACACATCGGAGGACAGGGGGCAGTAGGGCAACACATCGGAGGACAGGGGGCAGCAGGGGAACACATCGGAGGACAGGGGGCAGCAGGGGAACACATCGGAGGACAGGGAGGCAGTAGGGGAACACATGGGAGGACAGGGAGGCAGTAGGGGAACACATGGGAGGACAGGGGGCAGTAGGGGAACAGATGGGTGGACAGGGGGCAGTAGGGGGACACATGAGAGGACAGGGGGCAATAGGGGGGACACATGGGGGGACAAGGGGGCAGAAAGGGGATAGGGGTGTGGGTAAGGGTACAGAGGAGTGGACAGGGGGGCAGTAGGTAAACCGAGGGGAGTGGGGGGAGACACAGGGCTGAACAGGGAACGTGGGGGCACAGGGGAAGTGGAGGGACACAGGGGAAGATGGGGGACAGACGGTTGGTTAGGGGGGCAGTGGGAGGACAGGGGGGCAGTGGGAGGACAGAGGTGTGGATGGCTTGCAGTGTTATTGAGGAGATGAATACCTGGCTGATGGTGTCCTGGTCTGGAGGTTGATGTGGAGCTCCTCTGATAAATCTTCTATGGTTGGGGTCCTCTCGGATGGTCCCTCTTGGCTCCTCTGATGACTCTTCTATGGTCGGGTGACTTCTGACTCTTCCCAGCACGGTGACTGGACATGAAGGGGGAAATCTCTCCCAACTCTCGGCTTCTCTTCCTCCGGCTCACAAGTGTCCACAATCAGGGGAAAGTTCTCCTCCGTGTCCCCGATGGAAGATGGAGGCTTCTTGTCCTGGCTGAGAGGTGTGAGGGACGTTCTGTGTCTGCACTACAGATCTGGGAAGACTCCAATCACATTGTGAGCCAGCTTCCTCACAGGGGGCCCCTCCCCTACAGACGTCCTGGGGCCATGCTGACTACAAACACAGTGTGGGGGAGGGGGATCACAAAGAGGACCCCTCCCCAATTCTCTGGGAAGATACTAACAGAATCTCATTCCAGAATGGTCGTATGAAGATTTGTTGGATGTTCTTCTGGTTAGTTGAGGTGACATCAACCCCATACACAGCCCTCCCCGACTTCTCACCCCTCCCCCATACACAACCCTCCCCGACTTCTCACCCCTCCCCCATACGCAGCCCCCTGACTTCTCACCCCTCCCCCATACACAGCCCTCCCCGACTTCTCACCCCTCCCCCATGAACAGCCCTCCCTGACTTCTCACCCCTCCTCCATACACAGCCCTCCCGGCTTCTCACCCCTCCCCGCCTTCTCACCCATACACAGCCCCCCCCGGCTTCTCACCCCTCCCCCATACACAGCCCTTCCTGGCTTCTGACCCCTCCCCGGCTTCTCACCCATACACAGCCCCCCGGCTTCTCACCCCTCCCCCATACATAGCCCTCCCTGGCTTCTCACCCTTCCCCAGCTTCTCACCCCTCCCCCATACACAGCCCCCCGACTTCTCACCCCTCCCCCATACACAGCCCTCCCCGGCTTCACACCTCTCCCCCATACACTGCCCTGCGGCTTCTCACCCCTCCCCATACACAGCAATCCCCGGCTTCTAAGCCCTTCCCCATACACAGCCCTCCCCAGTTTCTCGCCCCTCCCCATGCACAGCAATCCTCAGCTTCTCACCCCTCCCCCATACACATGCCTACAGACATTACACCCCCCTTTTAAACACACAAAAGTTTTAAAGTTTTACAACATGCCTACCTTCTCAAATACAGATTCCAACAGATCACCTACCCCCCCACCACATAACTCACAGATCACCTACCCCCAACAAAGAACTCACCGATCACCTACCTACCCCAACACAGAACTCAGAGATCACCTACCTCTCCCAACACAAAACTCACAGATCATCTTCCTCCCCAACACAGAACTCACAGATCACCTACCTCCCCCAACACACAGATCACCTACCTCCCCCAACACACAACTCACAGATCATCTACCTCCCCCAACACACAACTCACAGATCACCTACCTCCCCCAACACACAACTCACAGATCACCTACCTCCCCCAACACACAAATCACCTACCTCCCCCAACACACAACTCACAGATCACCTACCTCCCCCAACACACAACTCACAGATCATCTACCTCCCCCAACACACAACTCACAGATCACCTACCTCCCCCAACACACAGATCACCTACCTCCCCCAACACAAAACACAGAACTCACAGATCCCCTACCTCCCTCTAACACAGAACTCACAGATCCCCTACCTCCCTCCAACACAGAACTCACAGATCACCTACCTCCCCCAACACACAACTCACAGATCATCTACCTCCCCCAACACAAAACACAAAACTCACAGATCGCCTACCTCCCCCAACACACAACTCACAGATCACCTACCTCCCCCAACACACCACTCACAGATCATCTACCTCCCCCAACACAAAACACAAAACTCACAGATCACCTACCTCCCCCAACACAAAACACAAAACTCACAGATCCCCTACCTCCCTCTAACACAGAACTCACAGATCCCCTACCTCCCTCCAACACAGAACTCACAGATCCCCTACCTCCCTCCAACACAGAACTCACAGATCACCTACCTCCCCAACACAGAACTCACAAATCACCTACCTCCTCCCAACAGAGAACTCATAGATCATCTGCCTTCCTGTAGAAAACCAGGCCGGTGTTGTCCCTCTATAGATCCTAATAAAGTGCCTCTAGCAGAGGAGGGAAGTGATGGGTCAGAGTCTGTAGAAGAAGTTCTAGTGACCAGTCTAGATGGACGAGGTGAGAATGTTGTGTAGGTGACGCTCCGAGAGTACGTCTGATTAGTAGACGTTTAGACTTTGAACTCCTTCAGCTGCTTGGCTAAAAAATGCAGACTGCAGTGAAGACTCCACCGGTGTGATCTGTGCATCTTCTTCCTTCTGGAGAAATGCAAGTCAATGAACAATGGAGCAAACAGACCATTGTCCTCCTCCCTGTCCACAAACAATGAAACTCGGAGAACAATGGAGCAAACAGACCATCGCATTCCTCCCTGTCCACAAACAATGAAAGTCGTAGAACAATGGAGCAAACAGACCATCGCACTCCTCCCTGTCCACAAACAATGAAACTCGGAGAACAATGGAGCAAACAGACCATCGCACTCCTCCCTGTCCACAAACAATGAAATTCGGAGAACAATGGAGCAAACATACCATTGTCCTCCTCCCTGTCCACAAACAATGAAACTCGGAGAACAATGGAGCAAACAGACCATCGCACTCCTCCCTGTCCACAAACAATGAAACTCGAGAACAATGGAGCAAACAGACCATCGCACTCCTCCCTGTCCACAAACAATGAAACTCGGAGAACAATGGAGCAAACAGACCATCGCACTCCTCCCTGTCCACAAACAATGAAAGTCGGAGAACAATGGAGCAAACAGACCATCGCACTCCTCCCTGTCCACAAACAATGAAATTCGGAGAACAATGGAGCAAACAGACCATCGCACTCCTCCCTGTCCACAAACAAAGCTGGGATCAGGTCACCTCGGAGCCCCCTTGGAATACGCTCTGCTTTCTAATGCCCCATACACACGACCGTTTTTCGGGTTGTAAAAAATGATCTGCTGGATTCACGTAGGGCGGCGTATTTTTGAGCCGGCGTGGCGTATCGTATTTACGCCACGCCGCCGTAAGTCAGAGAGCCAAGTGCTGTATTCACAAAGCACTTGCCTCCTAAGTTAGGGCGGCGTAGCGTAAATGGGCCGGCGTAAGCGCGCCTAATTCAAATTGTGAAGAGGTGGGCATGTTTTATGTAAATAAACCATGACCCGACGTGATTCACGTTTTTAACGAACGGCGCATGCGCTGTCCGTGTACATATCCCAGTGTGCATTGCTCCAAAGTACGCCGCAAGGACGTATTGGTTTCGACGTGAACAGAAATTACGTCCAGCCCCATTCACGGACGACTTACGCAAACGATGTAAAATTTTCAAAATTCGACGCGGGAATGACGTCCATACTTAACATTGACTAGGCCAGCTTTTTGTTTGACTAATTTTACGCCTGAAAACACCTTACGTAAACGGCATATCTTTACTGCGACGGGCAAGCGTAAGTTCGTGAATAGGCGTATCTCGCTGATTTACGCATTCTAGGCGTAAATCAGCGTTCATGCCCCTAGCGGCCAGCGGAACAAGACAGCTAAGATACGACGGCGCAGGCCGTCGTATCTTAGCTACATTTAAGTGTATCTCAATTTGAGAATACACTAAGGCCTCGTACAGACGGGGCAAACATGTACGATGAAAGCGGTCCGCCGGACCGTTTTCAGCGTACATGCCCGCCCAGAGATTTCTGTATGATGGCTGTACACACCATCATACAGAAATCCGCGCGTACACGATACGCGGCAATGAGGCCGTGCCGTCGCCGCAACGATGACGCGGCGACGTGTGCGGCCCTGGCAGTTCAATGCTTCCACGCATGCGTCAAAGTCATTCGATGCATGCGAGGGATGGCGGCCGCTCGGACATGAACGGTAAGTCTGTACAGACGACCCAACATGTCCGATGGACAGGATTCCAGCGGGCATGTTTCTAAGCAAGTTTAGAAACATTTGCCCGCTCGAAAACGGTCTGGCGGGCAAATGTACGCTGGAATCCTGTCCGCTCGGCTGTACAGACGACTGAACATGTCTGCTGAAACTGGTCCGCGGACCAGTTTCAGCAAACATGTTCGGTCGTGTGTACGGGGCCTTAAATGTACGACGGCGCAGATTCAGCATTATGACGGCGTATCTACTGATACGCCGGCTTAACTCTTTGTGAATCTAGCTATATGTTTTTTTTATGTCATTAAAAACGATCATGTGTGGGCTCCAGAGCATTTTTCATGTCGATAAAAATGGTCATTACAATTTCGAACATTAAAATTATGTGAAGCCCACACACCCATCATTTTAAATGACGTTTTTTAAAAACAACGTTTTTTTCATGCCAAAAAATGATCGTGTGTACGCGGCATAAGAATTGGTAAGCTGCAATATAATAAATGTTTGTGATTGGGTTTAATATTGATTTAAGTTTATTTATTTATTAATCAGCAAAAGGGATGGAATTTAAAGTGAATGAGACGTGTCCCTTGTGCTTGTGGCTGATATTTTCATTGAAATATTCATTCCTCCCCCATAGATGTGATCTTCTGGTGTTGCGATAGTTAATACAAGCCACTGGACCTATCACTGGCACTCGCCAAAAGTGGTGACTGTCCCCGCCCCTTTCCTGTCCCCACCCTTCTATGTCCCCACCCTTACCTGTGCCTACAATTTCCTGTCCCTGCCCTTCTATATCCCCACCCCTTCCTGTCCAACCCTTCTATGTCCCCGCCCTTTCCTGTCCAACCCTTTCCTGTCTCTGCTCTCTCCTGTCCTCTTCCTTTCCTCATCTTCCTCCATTCTTAGAAGCTCTACTATCCTTTCTCACAATGAAAAGTTCTCTGTGAATGGAGGAGGCGGACCCTTCATTCATCCGCCCCTCCTCCATTCATAGAAAATGTATCATTGTTTGTGCCATTTCTATAGTCAGTGCCGGGACAAGACCACCCAGTGCCGGGACAAAGATGGTAAACTGGGTGGGGATAACAGTGGTGTAAGGTTTGCAAATGTCTCTGTGTTGGTGGTGTCACTGGAAGGAACAAATGTCCCTGTGTTGGTGTCACTGGAAGGAACAAATGTCCCTGTGTTGGTGGTGTCACTGGAAGGAACAAATGTCCCTGTGTTGGTGGTGTCACTGAAAGGAACAAATGTCTCTGTGTTGGTGGTGTCACTGGAAGGAACAAATGTCCCTGTGTTGGTGGTGTCACTGGAAGGAACAAATGTCCTTGTGTTGGTGGTGTCACTGGAAGGGACAAATGTCCTTGTGTTGGTGGTGTCACTGGAAGGAACAAATGTCCTTGTGTTGGTGGTGTCACTGGAAGGGACAAATGTCCTTGTGTTGGTGGTGTCACTGGAAGGAACAAATGTCCTTGTGTTGGTGGTGTCACTGGAAGGAACAAATGTTCTTGTGTTGGTGGTGTCACTGGAAGGAACAAATGTCCTGTGTTGGTGGTGTCACTGGAAGGAACAAATGTCCCTGTGTTGGTGGTGTCACTGGAAGGAACACATGTCCCTGTGTTGGTGGTGTCACTGGAAGGAACAAATGTCCCTGTGTTGGTGGTGTCACTGGAAGGAACAAATGTCATTGTGTTGGTGGTGTCACTGGAAGGAATAAATGTCCCTGTGTTGGTGGTGTCACTGGAAGGAACAAATGTCCTGTGTTGGTGGTGTCACTGGAAGGAACAAATGTCCTGTGTTGGTGGTGTCACTGGAAGGAACAAATGTCCTTGTGTTGGTCGTGTCACTGGAAGGAACAAATGTCCCTGTATTGATGGTGTCACTGGAAGGAACAAATGTCCCTGTGTTGGTGGTGTCACTGGAAGGAACAAATGTCCTTGTGTTGGTGGTGTCACTGGAAGGAACAAATGTCCTTGTGTTGGTGGTGTCACTGGAAGGAACAAATGTCCTGTGTTGGTGGTGTCACTGAAAGGAACAAATGTCCCTGTGTTGGTGGTGTCACTGAAAGGAATAAATGTCCCTGTGTTGGTGGTGTCACTGGAAGGAACAAATGTCCCTGTGTTGGTGGTGTCACTGGAAGGAACAAATGTCCTTGTGTTGGTGGTGTCACTGGAAGGAACAAATGTCCTTGTGTTGGTGGTGTCACTGGAAGGAACAAATGTCCTGTGTTGGTGGTGTCACTGAAAGGAACAAATGTCCCTGTGTTGGTGGTGTCACTGAAAGGAATACATGTCCCTGTGTTGGTGGTGTCACTGGAAGGAACAAATGTCCTTGTGTTGGTGGTGTCACTGAAAGGAACAAATGTCCCTGTGTTGGTGGTGTCACTGAAAGGAATACATGTCCCTGTGTTGGTGGTGTCACTGGAAGGAACAAATGTCCCTGTGTTGGTGGTGTCACTGGAAGGAACAAATGTCCTGTGTTGGTGGTGTCACTGGAAGGAACAAATGTCCTGTGTTGGTGGTGTCACTGAAAGGAATACATGTCCCTGTGTTGGTGGTGTCACTGGAAGGAACAAATGTCCCTGTGTTGGTGTCACTGGTGCCGGGTGGGGAGGAGTGATTGTCGGTGAAGGAGGGAAGCTGGGAGGAGTGATTGTCAGTGAAGGAGGGAAGCTGGGAGGAGTGATTGTCAGTGAAGGAGGGAAGCTGGGAGGAGTGATTGTCAGTGATGGAGGGAGGCTGGGAGGAGTGATTGTCAGTGGAGGAGGGAAGCTGGGAGGAGTGATTGTCGGTGAAGGAGGAAGGCTGGGAGGAGTAATTGTCAGTGAGGGAGGGAAGCTGGGAGGAGTGATTGTCAGTGAAGGAGGGAAGCTGGGAGGAGTGATTGTCAGTGAAGGAGGGAAGCTGGGAGGAGTGATTGTCAGTGAAGGAGGGAGGCTGGGAGGAGTGATTGTCAGTGAAGGAGGGAGGCTGGGAGGAGTGATTGTCGGTGGAGGAGGGAGGCTGGGAGGAGTGATTGTCAGTGAAGGAGGGAGGCTGGGAGGAGTGATTGTCAGTGATGGAGAGAGGCTGGGAGGAGTGATTGTCGGTGAAGGAGGGAAGCTGGGAGGAGTGATTGTCAGTGAAGGAGGGAAGCTGGGAGGAGTGATTGTCGGTGAAGGAGGGAGGCTGGGAGGAGTGATTGTCGGTGGAGGAGGGAGGCTGGGAGGAGTGATTGTCAGTGATGGAGAGAGGCTGGGAGGAGTGATTGTCAGTGAAGGAGGGAAGCTGGGAGGAGTGATTGTCAGTGAAGGAGGGAAGCTGGGAGGAGTGATTGTCAGTGAAGGAGGGAAGCTGGGAGGAGTGATTGTCGGTGAAGGAGGGAGGCTGGGAGGAGTGATTGTCGGTGATGGAGGGAGGCTGGGAGGAGTGATTGTCGGTGAAGGAGGGAGGCTGGGAGGAGTGATTGTCGGTGAAGGAGGGAAGCTGGGAGGAGTGATTGTCGGTGAAGGAGGGAAGCTGGGAGGAGTGATTGTCAGTGAAGGAGGGAAGCTGGGAGGAGTGATTGTCAGTGAAGGAGGGAGGCTGGGAGGAGTGATTGTCAGTGAAGGAGGGAAGCTGGGAGGAGTGATTGTCGGTGAAGGAGGGAGGCTGGGAGGAGTGATTGTCGGTGAAGGAGGGAAGCTGGGAGGAGTGATTGTCAGTGATGGAGGGAAGCTGGGAGGAGTAATTGTCGGCGAAGGAGGGAAGCTGGGAGGAGTAATTGTCGGCGAAGGAGGGAAGCTGGGAGGAGTGATTGTCAGTGAAGGAGGGAAGCTGGGAGGAGTGATTGTCGGTGAAGGAGGGAAGCTGGGAGGAGTGATTGTCAGTGAAGGAGGGAGGCTGGGAGGAGTGATTGTCAGTGAAGGAGGGAGGCTGGGAGGAGTGATTGTCGGTGAAGGAGGGAAGCTGGGAGTAGTGATTGTCAGTGAAGGAGGGAAGCTGGGAGGAGTGATTGTCAGTGAAGGAGGGAAGCTGGGAGGAGTGATTGTCGGTGAAGGAGGGAAGCTGGGAGGAGTGATTGTCAGTGATGGAGGGAAGCTGGGAGGAGTGATTGTCAGTGAAGGAGGGAAGCTGGGAGGAGTGATTGTCGGTGAAGGAGGGAAGCTGGGAGGAGTGATTGTCGGTGAAGGAGGGAAGCTGGGAGGAGTGATTGTCAGTGATGGAGGGAAGCTGGGAGGAGTGATTGTCAGTGAAGGAGGGAAGCTGGGAGGAGTGATTGTCAGTGAAGGAGGGAAGCTGGGAGGAGTGATTGTCGGTGAAGGAGGGAAGCTGGGAGGAGTGATAGTCAGTGAAGGAGGGAAGCTGGGAGGAGTGATTGTCGGTGAAGGAGGGAAGCTGGGAGGAGTGATTGTCAGTGATGGAGGGAAGCTGGGAGGAGTGATTGTCAGTGAAGGAGGGAAGCTGGGAGGAGTGATTGTCAGTGAAGGAGGGAAGCTGGGAGGAGTGATTGTCGGCGAAGGAGGGAAGCTGGGAGGAGTGATTGTCAGTGAAGGAGGGAAGCTGGGAGGAGTGATTGTCAGTGAAGGAAGGAAGCTGGGAGGAGTCATTGTCAGTGAAGGAGGGAAGGCTGGGAGGAGTGATTGTCAGTGATGGAGGGAGGCTGGGAGGAGTGATTGTCGGTGAAGGAGGGAAGGCTGGGAGGAGTGATTGTCAGTGAAGGAGGGAGGCTGGGAGGAGTGATTGTCGGTGATGGAGGGAGGCTGGGAGGAGTGATTGTCGGTGAAGGAGGGAGGCTGGGAGGAGTGATTGTCGGTGAAGGAGGGAAGCTGGGAGGAGTGATTGTCAGTGAAGGAGGGAGGCTGGGAGGAGTGATTGTCGGTGATGGAGGGAGGCTGGGAGGAGTGATTGTCGGTGAAGGAGGGAGGCTGGGAGGAGTGATTGTCAGTGAAGGAGGAAGGCTGGGAGGAGTGATTGTCAGTGAAGGAGGGAAGCTGGGAGTAGTGATTGTCGGTGAAGGAGGGAAGGCTGGGAGGAGTGATTGTCAGTGAAGGAGGGAGGCTGGGAGGAGTGATTGTCAGTGTAGGAGGGGAGCTGGGAGGAGTGATTGTCAGTGAAGGAGGGAAGCTGGGAGGAGTGATTGTCGGTGAAGGAGGCAAGCTGGGAGGAGTGATTGTCGGTAAAGGAGGGAAGGCTGGGAGGAGTGATTGTCAGTGAAGGAGGGAGGCTGGGAGGAGTCATTGTCAGTGATGGAGGGAGGCTGGGAGGAGTGATTGTCAGTGGAGGAGGGAAGCTGGGAGGAGTGATTGTCAGTGGAGGAGGGAAGCTGGGAGGAGTGATTGTCAGTGGAGGAGGGGAGATGGGAGGAGTGATTGTCAGTGGAGGAGGGAAGCTGGGAGGAGTGATTGTCAGTGGAGGAGGGGAGATGGGAGGAGGACTCTGAGGGATTATATGGAAGTAAAGGGCTCTGAGGTGACTGATTGTAGGAATGGGACAAACATTCACACAACCTCATAGGAACGACATTGAAAAATTTCCATATTTCTCTCTAGTATGATTAGTTCCTATATTGTCAGCGCCATCTAGTGGCCAGAATGCAGTATATTTATTTAATGACCTCAGTTAGGAATAATACTACATTATGGCCATGAGGTGGCGCTGACGTGTCTGGTTGTGTCTCTACAGATGTGTGACATTTGTACAGTGATTTGTCCCATAAATGAAGGACTTAGTCTTTGTGAGATCTCCTTTATTACACGTGTCCCTCTGTCCCTGGACAGGAAAAATGGAGTCACTTCTGGGAGAAAAAAAATCGGAAAAATCCCAATTTCTAGAGGAGTGAAGATTTTATTTAGATCTGAAATTTTTCCCTTAAAGTGTAAGTTTAGTGAAATTGTCCCTTGTGGTGGCGGCCATTTTCGTTGAAATCTTCATTCCTCCCCCTCATTATATCTGTACTATCACTTCCCCCAATGATAAGTTCTCTATGAATGGAGGAGGGGGCGGGTGAATGAAGGGTCTGCCTCCTCTATTTATAGAGCACCTATCATTGTGAGAAGCCATTGTACATGAATGGAGAAGGGGACAGGTGAGGGTGGGGACAGGTGAGGGTGGGGACAGGAGAGGTGGGGACAGGAAAGCGTGGGGACATTTGAGGGTGGGGACAGGAAATGGCAGGGACAGGAGAGGGTGGGGACAGGAGAGGGTGGGGACAGGAAAGGGCGGGGACAGGTGAGGGGGGACAGGGAATGTGGTGCCCTGATTGGACCTCTGTTGGGCTTTGTCCTCATCTATCCATCAGAATGCATGTGCCTCCATTGTGGGGACACTCATAGTTTAGTGTTAGGACCACAGATTCCAGGATGCCGTGATGCGGCTCTGTGGCTCATGCATGCGTTTGCAAATGCGTTCGGACAAAACCCCTGTTTTTAACGCATACTGTTGGACAGGTTATTTGGTTGTCTGCGAGCTGGTCGGTAAGTAGGCCTGTTTTTTTTTCCTGGGCATTCCCCAGGTTTTGCTGTTATCTGCTTCAGCCTTCAAATGCTACTTACTGCGATGGCTAGCTATAGATGAGGGCGGTGGACAAGTTTGTTTTTTCATATCACATTGGGGTTTACATGAGCAGGGGAACAGGGGGTGGAGTCAGGGGTGGAGCACAGCAAAATTAGGTTTTGCTTAGGGTGTCAAAAATCCTTGCACCAGCCCTGGGTCCCATCCCACTTCATTCAAAAGCTAAAAGGAAAAGTTTGGGCTAATTGTTGACTTTAATTCTCAGTTTATTCCCCTTGTAGAGCAGTTTCCGTGCTCGGTCGCGGATCTGGCTGGTCCTCACCCCGTACACCAGCGGGTTCATCATTGGGGGCATTAGGAGGTAGGTGAGAGAAAGGAGGGAATGGATGGAGGAGGGGATGTGTTTCCAAAACCTGTACGCCAGAAGAGTGAAGCCACCCGGGATATAGAAGAACGACATGACACACACATGAGAGGAACATGTGCCGAATGCCTTAGACCGGGCCTCTTTGGAGGACAGTTTTAGCACAGCATTGATGATGAAGATATAGGATAGCATTATAGTGGAAATATCAAACACAAGAGCCAAAATTAATTGTATGAGGCCAAAGATGCTGTTGATGGTGATGTCACCACATGAGGCCTCGGCTATGGACATGTGATCGCAGTAAGATTTGCTAATCACTTCATGTCCACAGTAGGGTAACCGGATCACTAAGTAGATACAAGGGCTGATCATGAGCACCCCTCGTAAAGCCAGGACTGAGCCGATCTGGGTGATCACTGGATTAGTAAGAATGGCAAAGTATCTTAATGGATAACATATTGCTACATATCGATCAAACGCCATCGCCACCAGGACTCCGGACTCCATATAGGTGAGGAAATGGACAAAATACATCTGGATGACACATCTACTAAAAAATACAACCCGAGAGTTCAGCCAAAGGACGGCCAACATCTGTGGTGCTATAGTAAGGGAGAACATGAAGTCTGTGGTGGCCAACAATGACAGGAACATGTACATGGGAGCATGGAGACCACGATCGGATAGAATGATGAAAACAATAAGAGGGTTGCCGATCACCGAACACATGAACATGATGAAGAACGGCACCGCAATGATGGAATGGAACCTCTCCAGTCCAGGAACTCCGAGGAGGGTGAACCTCACCGATCTCAATTCTGTGATGTTCACCGACATTTCTATCTATAGGACATTTCAGTCTTTAAAGTTAATAAAGCAATATCCTTATAAATCATATAATCACAATAATGATCGATTTGTATTCTGGAATCCCTCCCCGGTGTCGGTTGGTTGAAGCCAAAAGTCTCACAAAAAGTTCTTGGTCAAATGTGACAACTGTAATATCCCGAAGAATAAAGAAAAACATGATGGATATTGTTAGTCCAAGTGAGAAAATATACACGTGAAACGTTCATTTCTGACTTCAGCAAAATGGATTTAAAAATGAAATTACTATCTAAACATTTTTCCACAGTTTAAGCGATCGATTACCCTCCCTGAGCTTTGCCGTCGGAGCCGTCCTTGCACATGTGCTTAAAAAATTATTTTAGGCCTGAAGATAAAATAAAACCCCCAAAACATAATGGGCTGGATTCAGAAAGAACTTACGCCGACGTATCTACTGATACGCCACGTAAGTCCACGGATGCGCCGTCGTATCTCTGCGCCTTATTCAGCAAATAAGATACGCCTGAATTTTGGCTTCATACGACTGATGTAAGTCTCCTAAGCCGTCGTATCTTGGGCGCATATTTACGCTGGCCGCAAGGGGCGCTTCCATTGATTTACGCGTCGAACATGTAAATGACCTAGATACGCCGATTCACAAACGTACTTACGCCCGTCACAGTAGTCTATGCCGTTTACATAAGGCGTACGTCCGGCGTAAAGTTATTCCACATAAAGCAGGGGTAAGTCACGTTAGGGTATGGACCAGGGAACAGCCTTCGTATTTTACGTTGTTTACATAAGTCGTACGTGAATGGGGCTGGGCGTAGTTTACGTTCACATCGTAGGCATTGAGCCGTTTTATCTTAGGGAATATATGCGACGTGATTCTGAGTATGCGCGCGCATGCACCGTTTGTTCGGACCTTCATTTACATGGGGTCATGCTTAATTTAAATAGATCACGCCCACTACCTTCCTACTTTGAATTAGGCGGGTTTACGCCGGCCAATTTACGTTACGCCGGCGCAACGTTGAGGGCGAGTGCTTTGTGAATACTGTTCTTGCCTCTCTATGTTACGTCGGCGTAGTGCATCAGATGCGCTACGCCCGCACAAATATACGCCGCTTTACCTGAATCCGGGCCAATATATTTTCCAATAGCAGACATGCCAGAGAATAAAATAACGGGAAATTTATTATCAAATACTTACCGTAATTTTCCTTTCCTGATGGACTCCATGTCAGTCTACGTGTGGGTTAACCCCGCCTCCTCTCCAATGCTATAGGACCCCATTCCCATAAATGTGCACTCACCGCGTTCCGTAACTAGCCTACTCTTTGACCGATGGGTGGGAACTCCGTCTGCCATGGAATCCATCAGGAAAGGAAAATTACGGTAAGTATTTGATAATACATTTTCCGTTTTCCTGACAGACTCCATGGCAGCCTATGTGATGTAGAAGTCCCTGAAGATCTATGGCAGTGTTTATTCCACAGTATAGAGACCCCAATAAACCAGTATACAAATAATCTCCTACCACACGCTAAAAGTTTAATCCCACAACATTGGCAGGAACAAGAACGTCCCTCGGGTTACAGAAGGGATCGGGGAAAATGAAATCAGACATAAAATGGAAGATCCGAGAAGCAGTTACTGTGAGGAGGGTGAAAAAGTGAAAGGAAAGTTTGGAGAAACTGAATAGAATTCAAAAGAACGAAGAAATACGTGGAAATGATAATACGAGGGCGATGGAATAAAATAAGGAAATAAGAGAAGGAATAGAGAGAAGGGAGGGACTGATATAGTAATCAATTTTGTCGGATAAATGCTTTTTAACCACTTGCTGACCGTCTCATGCCGATATACGTTGGCAAAATGACACGGCTGGGCATATTAACGTAACTGTACGTTGCCCTTTAAGATTCCGCATTGTGGGCGCATGTCCGCCGTGAGCTCCGTGAGTGTGACCGCGGGTCCCGAGGACTCGATGTCCCCCGGAATTCCCGCGATCGTCTCACAGAAAGGAAGATCGGGAGTGGTGATCAGTGTCGTGTCACATACAGCCCATCCCCCTACAGTTAGAATCATTTCCTAGGACACACTTAACCCCTTAAAATATTAAGAAAAATGCCATAAAACTATCCTCTATTTTTGTAGACACTTTAACTTTTGCGCAAACCAATCAATAAACGCTTATTGCGATTGTTTTACCAAAAATATGTAGAAGAATACGTATCGGCCTAAACTGAGGACATTTTTTTTTTTATATTTTAGGGGATATTTATTGTAGCAAAAAGTAAAAAATATTGCTTTTTTTTTTCAAAATTGTCGCTCTGTTTTTTTATTTATAGCGCAAAAAATAAAAACCGCAGAGGTGATCAAATACCAAGAAAAGAAATTTCTATTTGTGGGAAAAAAAAGACATAACAATTTTGTTTGGGAGCCACGTCGCACGACCGCGCAATTGTCAGTTAAAGCGACGCAGTGCCGAATCTTGAAACATGCTCCGGTCTTTGGGCAGCCAAATGGTCTGGGGCGGAAGTGGTTAATTACTGAAAAATGAATAAATACAAAATAAATAAAAAGACCTGTGAGTCTCTAGTGGAATCTCTCTGGTATCATACAGACAATGATGGGATGGTTGGCACACAGAGATGGAAGCAGAGGTGACCAAACCCATTCACAAAAGACAAGATTCGGATAATGAGTTCTGATCTGTCCGACTTGTAGAGAATCATCCGATTCCTAAATCCCAAATTCCTCCCAATATTCCGTATGACCAGAATCTGTCATATGGGATGATCCCGGCGATGCATGTGGGGGAAATATGATTGGGGAACACTCATATATTTCGGATGATATTTGGAGGAATTGTTTTCCTGCACAGATCAATGGGATGACATGGAGGAGCGGCTGTGCAGGAATAGACGGATCTGAGCAATGTGCCGAGAGAGACTCAAGTCAGATCAGATTTCCTGTCTGGGGTCAGTCATTGGAAGAGAGGAAGGTGCAAAATACAAACAGGAGGTGTAGCAAGCATTGTGTGCCGGAACCCAACAGTGTACTTTACGTCAGATTAGTTCACATGATTCCACAGCAACGTGTACCTTCCCTCTAGTAATGTATACCTACCCCATACAATGTGTACCTTCCCTCTAGTAATGTATACCTACCCCATACAATGTGTACCTTCCCTCTAGTAATGTATACCTACCCCATACAATGTGTACCTTCCCTCTAGTAATGTATACCTACCCCATACAATGTGTACCTTCCCTCTAGTAATGTATACCTATCCCATGCAACGTGTACCTTCCCTCTAGTAATGTATACCTACCCCATACAATGTGTACCTTCCCTCTAGTAATGAATACCTATCCCATGCAATGTGTACCTTCCCTCTAGTAATGTATACCTACCCCATAAAATGTGTACCTTCCCTCTAGTAATGTATACCTACTAGAGTTGAGCGGACACCTGGATGTTCGGGTTCGGTCCCGAACCCGGACTTTGAAAAAAAAGTTCGGGTTCGGGACTGAACCCGAACCCGGACTTTGACCCGAACCCGAACCCCATTGAAGTCAATGGGGACCCGGATATTTGACTACAAAAATGTCTCTAAAAAACTAAGGGAAAGGGCTGGAGGACTGCAAATGGCAGCAAAATGTCGGGAAGAGCATGGCAAGTACTCTGGAAATAAATGTGGATAGGGAAATAACTCAAAATAACCTAAAAAAAAATAAAATAAAAAATATAATGTTTTTGACCTTGGAGGATGAGGTCCATACAGTTTTGTTCAAAATTATTAAATCCCCCAATGCTGTAAAGGGTTTTAGGGAATTTAGTGTACATTTGTAATTGTATGAAATCCTACAATAGGGTGATAAGACATCCCCGGTTTCAGGGGACAGTCCCCGGATTGAGGACACTGTCCCCGGACAAAGTCTGTCCCCGGTTTTGTCCCCAGATTTTGTCACCTTATCCTACAAGGACTTCATAAACAACCATATGCAACTAAAATGATATCAATTGGTTTTGTATTACAGTAGTAAAGGCAAAATTCAAGGCAAAGGGCACTGTTGAAACGCTACCTGGTCGTGGCAGAAAGAAGATGCTGACTTTTGACTGCTGAGCGCTACCTGAAGCGTAGAGTGGAGAAAAGTCCCTGTGTGACTGCTGAGGAACTGAGAAAATATTTGTCAGATGTGGGTACTGAAGTTTCTGCTCAGACAATACGGCGCAGACTGCGTAATGAAGGCCTCCATGCCAGAACTCCCAGGCGCACCCCCTTGCTGTCTCCAAAGAATAAGAAGAGTCGACTGCAGTATGCCGAAAGTCATGTGGGCAAACCACACACGTTTTGGGATTGTGTTGTGTGGACTTATGAATCAAAATTACAACTGTGTGGGCCCATGGATCAACGCTATGTTTGGAGGAGGAAGAACAAGGCCTATGATGAAAAGAACACCTTGCCTACTGTGAAGCATGGCGTGGCCACCCAGTAATCAGCACCTGTCATAATGTGCGAAACACGCCGGTCGTTGCGGAGACACTGCAGCATGTAATTGCTCATGTGCACCAGGCTGCCCAGAGGCAACGAAAAGCTGTCCTCTGTGGGAGGTGTATCATCTGTGTCCTCTGTATCCCCCCAGCCACGCACCAGTAATGGCCATGAGCTGGTCTGGATGCCATCCTGCTGTGAACATGGTTCCCCCTCCTCCTCCATGTCTTCCTCTTCCTCATCCTCCACCGCGTCATCCTCCAGAACTGTGCCCTTGCTAGACAATTGTGAACCCACCCTTGGAGCCACTTGTGAACGACTGCCCTGAAAGCCTTGGAAATGATCCCGATTCCTCCTTTTCCCACGTCCCTTATTTGACGGTTTCCTCATATTTCTCAAATTTAGGGTCTTGCCCTAATTTTGAGAAATTTTAAATACAAAAAAGTGTAAGCTGGTGAAATAGGCAGAGATTCACCTATATATTTCTATACCTATAGCACGAAGCAGGAACCCAGCCCTAAACAATGTACTGCACAGACAGTATATCACAGGGGACAGGTGCAGTGCTGTTGAAATATACAGAGTCACCTATAGAGTGCTGACTGCCCCTATAGAAAAAATATTTCAGGAACCTGTGCCTGCCTGACTATGTACTTGACACAGACACAGTATATCACAGGTGCACAGGTGGGGTGGCAGGTGTACTGTTGCTGAAATACTCAGTCACCTTTAGTGCTGACTGCCCCTACAGAACAAAGACTTCAGCAAAGTGTCCCTGACTGCTAAGGTACTTGACACAGACACAGTATATGACAGGTGCACAGGTGCTGTGGCAGGTGTACTGTTGTTGAAATATTCAGAAATAAGATGATGCAGATATCAAATGAATAAAGTGTGCCTCTTGATATTTGTGGATCAGTAGAACAGCATAGACCTAACACTTTCCCTCAGAAGAACAATCAGGAACCTTTCCCTCACATAAGTTAAATCCAGCCAGATACACCTAACTTTCCCTATGCAGCAGATTCCAGCAGCCTTTCCCTATCTAGAGTGCAGCAGAATGACGATCTGTGCTGTGTGTCTCTATCTAATATAGAGGCTGGTCACATGATGGGTCACATGCTGCACTGGCCAATCACAGCCATGCCATGAGTAGGCATGGCTGTGATCAGTTCCCAGTCACAGTTGTAACACCAATGGCGATTGGCTGCCGTGCAGCGTGCCGAAACATACCCGAACACCGAACCCGAACCCGGACTTTTTCCAACTATTCGGGTTCGGGAAAAACCCAAAGTCCGTACCGAACCCGAACTTTACAGTTCGGGTTCGCTCAACCCTAATACCTACCCCATATAATGTGTACCTTCCCTCTAGTAATGTATACCTACCCCATACAATGTGTACCTTCCCTCTAGTAATGTGTACCTACCCCATACAATGTGTACCTTCCCTCTAGTAATGTGTACCTTCCCTCTAGTAATGTATACCTACCCCATACAATGTGTACCTTCCCTCTAGTAATGTATACCTACCCCATACAATGTGTACCTTCCCTCTAGTAATGTGTACCTTCCCTCTAGTAATGTATACCTACCCCGTACAATGTGTACCTTCCCTCTAGTAATGTGTACCTTCCCTCTAGTAATGTATACCTACCCCGTACAATGTGTACCTTCCCTCTATTAATGTATACCTACCCCATACAACGTGTACCTTCCCTCTAGTAATGTATACCTACCCCATACAACATGTACCTTCCCTCTAGTACTGTATACCTACCCCATACAATGTGTACCTTCCCTCTAGTAATGTATACCTACCCCATACAATGTGTACCTTCCCTCTAGTAATGTGTACCTTCCCTCTAGTAATGTATACCTACCCCATATAATGTGTACCTTCCCTCTAGTAATGTATACCTACCCCATACAATGTGTACCTTCCCTCTAGTAATGTGTACCTTCCCTCTAGTAATGTATACCTACCCCGTACAATGTGTACCTTCCCTCTAGTAATGTGTACCTTCCCTCTAGTAATGTATACCTACCCCGTACAATGTGTACCTTCCCTCTATTAATGTATACCTACCCCATACAACGTGTACCTTCCCTCTAGTAATGTATACCTACCCCATACAACATGTACCTTCCCTCTAGTACTGTATACCTACCCCATACAATGTGTACCTTCCCTCTAGTAATGTGTACCTTCCCTCTAGTAATGTATACCTACCCCGTACAATGTGTACCTTCCCTCTAGTAATGTGTACCTTCCCTCTAGTAATGTATACCTACCCCATACAATGTGTACCTTCCTACTAGTAATGAATACCTACCCCATACAATGTGTATCTTCCCTCTAGTAATAAATAACTACCATATACAATGTGCAAATTCCCTCTATTAATGTATACCTACCTCATACAATGTGTATTTACCTTAAACAGTCTGTAATTATCTCTCAGCAGTGTGAACTTACCTTGCAATAAGACAGGAAGCTCTCAGAAAATCCAGTCTGTGTTATTGGGAAGAGGACAGGATGAGGTCAGATTATTATCACTATACAGCAATAACGGAGAGTGCAGATCACAGCAACCTCACCTGTGTACGGCTCACACAGCACATAGTGTCATCCTGCTGGCTTCTTTTATTAGAGATTAATGTTAATTGTCTCCCTGCAGGTTCGTGTCCAGAAATACCCCACAGAATCAGGGCTGAGACTAAGAGAGGACGAAACTCCACCTGGAATCCTCCCTAGATGGAGTCATGTACAGAAATGCCCCACAGAGCCAACGCTGAGACTAAGAGAGGATGACACTCCACCTGGAATCCTCCCTAGATGGAGTCATGTACAGAAATACCCCACAGAGCCAACACTGAGACTAAGGCCCCGTACACACGACAGAGTTTCTCGGCAGAATTCAGCGAGAAACTCGGTCAGAGCCGGATTCTGCCGAGAAACTCTGTCGTGTGTACACTTTCGGCCCGATGGAGCCGCCGAGGAACTCGTCGAGAAAATAGAGAACATGTTCTCTATTTTCTCGTTGTTCTATGGGAGAACTCGGCCCGCCGAGCTCCTCGGCGGCTTCAGGGCTGAACTCGCCGAGGAACTCGATGTGTTTGGCACGTCAAGTTCCTCGGCCGTGTGTACGGGGCCTAAGAGAAGACGAAACTCCACCTGGAATCCTCCCTAGATGGAGTCATGTACAGAAATACCTCACAGAGCCAACACTGAGACTAAGAGAGGACGACACTCCACCTGGAATACTCCCTAGATGGAGTCATGTACAGAAATACCCCACAGAATCAACACTGAGACTAATAGAGGACGACACTCCACCTGGAATCCTCCCTAGATGGAGTCATGTACAGAAATACCCCACAGAGCCAACGCTGAGACTACGAGAGAACGACACTCCACCTGGAATCCTCCCTAGATGGAGTCATGTACAGAAATACCCCACAGAGCCAACACTGAGACTAAGAGAGGACGACACTCCACCTGGAATCCTCCCTAGATGGAGTCATGTACAGAAATACCCCACAGAGCCAACGCTGAGACTACGAGAGAACGACACTCCACCTGGAATCCTCCCTAGATGGAGTCATGTACAGAAATACCCCACAGAGCCAACACTGAGACTAAGAGAGGACGACACTCCACCTGGAATCCTCCCTAGATGGAGTCATGTACAAAAATACCCCACAGAGCCAACGCTGAGACTAAGAGAGGACGACACTCCACCTGGAATCCTCCCTAGATGGAGTCATGTACAGAAATACCCCACAGAGCCAACACTGAGACTAAGAGAGGACGACACTCCACCTGGAATCCTCCCTAGATGGAGTCATGTACAGAAATACCTCACAGAGCCAACGCTGAGACTAAGAGAGGACGACACTCCACCTGGAATCCTCCCTAGATGGAGTCATGTACAAAAATACCCCACAGAGCCAACGCTGAGACTAAGAGAGGACGACACTCCACCTGGAATCCTCCCTAGATGGAGTCATGTACAGAAATACCCCACAGAGCCAACACTGAGACTAAGAGAGGACAATACTCCACCTGGAATCCTCCCTAGATGGAGTCATGTACAAAAATACCCCACAGAATCAGCGCTGAGACTAAGAGAGGACGACACTCCACCTGGAATCCTCCCTAGATGGAGTCATGTACAAAAATACCCCACAGAATCAGCGCTGAGACTAAGAGAGGACGACACTCCACCTGGAATCCTCCCTAGATGGAGTCATGTACAAAAATAAACCACAGAATCAGTGCTGAGACTAAGAGAGGACGGCACTCCACCTGGAATCCTCCCTAGATGGAGTCATGTACAAAAATACCCCACAGAATCAGCGCTGAGACTAAGAGAGGACGACACTCCACCTGGAATCCTCCCTAGATGGAGTCATGTACAGAAATACCCCACAGAGCCAACACTGAGACTAAGGCCCCGTACACACGACAGAGTTTCTCGGCAGAATTCAGCGAGAAACTCGGTCAGAGCCGGATTCTGCCGAGAAACTCTGTCGTGTGTACACTTTCGGCCCGATGGAGCCGCCGAGGAACTCGTCGAGAAAATAGAGAACATGTTCTCTATTTTCTCGTTGTTCTATGGGAGAACTCGGCCCGCCGAGCTCCTCGGCGGCTTCAGGGCTGAACTCGCCGAGGAACTCGATGTGTTTGGCACGTCAAGTTCCTCGGCCGTGTGTACGGGGCCTAAGAGAGGACGAAACTCCACCTGGAATCCTCCCTAGATGGAGTCATGTACAGAAATACCTCACAGAGCCAACACTGAGACTAAGAGAGGACGACACTCCACCTGGAATACTCCCTAGATGGAGTCATGTACAGAAATACCCCACAGAATCAACACTGAGACTAATAGAGGACGACACTCCACCTGGAATCCTCCCTAGATGGAGTCATGTACAGAAATACCCCACAGAGCCAACGCTGAGACTACGAGAGAACGACACTCCACCTGGAATCCTCCCTAGATGGAGTCATGTACAGAAATACCCCACAGAGCCAACACTGAGACTAAGAGAGGACGACACTCCACCTGGAATCCTCCCTAGATGGAGTCATGTACAGAAATACCCCACAGAGCCAACGCTGAGACTACGAGAGAACGACACTCCACCTGGAATCCTCCCTAGATGGAGTCATGTACAGAAATACCCCACAGAGCCAACACTGAGACTAAGAGAGGACGACACTCCACCTGGAATCCTCCCTAGATGGAGTCATGTACAAAAATACCCCACAGAGCCAACGCTGAGACTAAGAGAGGACGACACTCCACCTGGAATCCTCCCTAGATGGAGTCATGTACAGAAATACCCCACAGAGCCAACACTGAGACTAAGAGAGGACGACACTCCACCTGGAATCCTCCCTAGATGGAGTCATGTACAGAAATACCTCACAGAGCCAACGCTGAGACTAAGAGAGGACGACACTCCACCTGGAATCCTCCCTAGATGGAGTCATGTACAAAAATACCCCACAGAGCCAACGCTGAGACTAAGAGAGGACGACACTCCACCTGGAATCCTCCCTAGATGGAGTCATGTACAGAAATACCCCACAGAGCCAACACTGAGACTAAGAGAGGACAATACTCCACCTGGAATCCTCCCTAGATGGAGTCATGTACAAAAATACCCCACAGAATCAGCGCTGAGACTAAGAGAGGACGACACTCCACCTGGAATCCTCCCTAGATGGAGTCATGTACAAAAATACCCCACAGAATCAGCGCTGAGACTAAGAGAGGACGACACTCCACCTGGAATCCTCCCTAGATGGAGTCATGTACAAAAATAAACCACAGAATCAGTGCTGAGACTAAGAGAGGACGGCACTCCACCTGGAATCCTCCCTAGATGGAGTCATGTACAAAAATACCCCACAGAATCAGCGCTGAGACTAAGAGAGGACGACACTCCACCTGGAATCCTCCCTAGATGGAGTCATGTACAGAAATACCCCACAGAGCCAACACTGAGACTAAGGCCCCGTACACACGACAGAGTTTCTCGGCAGAATTCAGCGAGAAACTCGGTCAGAGCCGGATTCTGCCGAGAAACTCTGTCGTGTGTACACTTTCGGCCCGATGGAGCCGCCGAGGAACTCGTCGAGAAAATAGAGAACATGTTCTCTATTTTCTCGTTGTTCTATGGGAGAACTCGGCCCGCCGAGCTCCTCGGCGGCTTCAGGGCTGAACTCGCCGAGGAACTCGATGTGTTTGGCATGTCAAGTTCCTCGGCCGTGTGTACGGGGCCTAAGAGAGGACGAAACTCCACCTGGAATCCTCCCTAGATGGAGTCATGTACAGAAATACCTCACAGAATCAACACTGAGACTAAGAGAGGACGACACTCCACCTGGAATCCTCCCTAGATGGAGTCATGTACAGAAATACCCCACAGAATCAACACTGAGACTAATAGAGGACGACACTCCACCTGGAATCCTCCCTAGATGGAGTCATGTACAGAAATACCCCACAGAGCCAACGCTGAGACTACGAGAGAACGACACTCCACCTGGAATCCTCCCTAGATGGAGTCATGTACAGAAATACCCCACAGAGCCAACACTGAGACTAAGAGAGGACGACACTCCACCTGGAATCCTCCCTAGATGGAGTCATGTACAAAAATACCCCACAGAGCCAACGCTGAGACTAAGAGAGGACGACACTCCACCTGGAATCCTCCCTAGATGGAGTCATGTACAGAAATACCCCACAGAGCCAACGCTGAGACTACGAGAGAACGACACTCCACCTGGAATCCTCCCTAGATGGAGTCATGTACAGAAATACCCCACAGAGCCAACACTGAGACTAAGAGAGGACGACACTCCACCTGGAATCCTCCCTAGATGGAGTCATGTACAAAAATACCCCACAGAGCCAACGCTGAGACTAAGAGAGGACGACACTCCACCTGGAATCCTCCCTAGATGGAGTCATGTACAGAAATACCCCACAGAGCCAACACTGAGACTAAGAGAGGACGACACTCCACCTGGAATCCTCCCTAGATGGAGTCATGTACAGAAATACCCCACAGAGCCAACGCTGAGACTAAGAGAGGACGACACTCCACCTGGAATCCTCCCTAGATGGAGTCATGTACAGAAATACCCCACAGAGCCAACACTGAGACTAAGAGAGGACAATACTCCACCTGGAATCCTCCCTAGATGGAGTCATGTACAAAAATACCCCACAGAATCAGCGCTGAGACTAAGAGAGGACGACACTCCACCTGGAATCCTCCCTAGATGGAGTCATGTACAAAAATACCCCACAGAATCAGCGCTGAGACTAAGAGAGGACGACACTCCACCTGGAATCCTCCCTAGATGGAGTCATGTACAAAAATAAACCACAGAATCAGTGCTGAGACTAAGAGAGGACGGCACTCCACCTGGAATCCTCCCTAGATGGAGTCATGTACAAAAATACCCCACAGAATCAGCGCTGAGACTAAGAGAGGACGACACTCCACCTGGAATCCTCCCTAGATGGAGTCATGTACAGAAATACCCCACAGAGCCAACACTGAGACTAAGGCCCCGTACACACGACAGAGTTTCTCGGCAGAATTCAGCGAGAAACTCGGTCAGAGCCGGATTCTGCCGAGAAACTCTGTCGTGTGTACAC
Source organism: Rana temporaria (assembly GCF_905171775.1). Classification (NCBI taxonomy): domain Eukaryota; kingdom Metazoa; phylum Chordata; class Amphibia; order Anura; family Ranidae; genus Rana; species Rana temporaria. Next base: position 3,329,822 of record NC_053490.1, on the reverse strand, counting down.
TTTCGGCCCGATGGAGCCGCCGAGGAACTCGTCGAGAAAATAGAGAACATGTTCTCTATTTTCTCGTTGTTCTATGGGAGAACTCGGCCCGCCGAGCTCCTCGGCGGCTTCAGGGCTGAACTCGCCGAGGAACTCGATGTGTTTGGCATGTCAAGTTCCTCGGCCGTGTGTACGGGGCCTAAGAGAGGACGAAACTCCACCTGGAATCCTCCCTAGATGGAGTCATGTACAGAAATACCTAACAGAGCCAACACTGAGACTAAGAGAGGACGACACTCCACCTGGAATACTCCCTAGATGGAGTCATGTACAGAAATACCCCACAGAGCCAGCGCTGAGACTAAGAGAGGACGACACTCCACCTGGAATCCTCCCTAGATGGAGTCATGTACAGAAATACCCCACAGAATCAACACTGAGACTAATAGAGGACGACACTCCACCTGGAATCCTCCCTAGATGGAGTCATGTACAGAAATACCTCACAGAGCCAACACTGAGACTAAGAGAGGACGACACTCCACCTGGAATCCTCCCTAGATGGAGTCATGTACAGAAATACCCCACAGAGCCAGCGCTGAGACTAAGAGAGGACGACACTCCACCTGGAATCCTCCCTAGATGGAGTCATGTACAGAAATACCCCACAGAATCAACACTGAGACTAATAGAGGACGACACTCCACCTGGAATCCTCCCTAGATGGAGTCATGTACAGAAATACCCCACAGAGCCAACGCTGAGACTACGAGAGAACGACACTCCACCTGGAATCCTCCCTAGATGGAGTCATGTACAGAAATACCCCACAGAGCCAACACTGAGACTAAGAGAGGACGACACTCCACCTGGAATCCTCCCTAGATGGAGTCATGTACAAAAATACCCCACAGAGCCAACGCTGAGACTAAGAGAGGACGACACTCCACCTGGAATCCTCCCTAGATGGAGTCATGTACAGAAATACCCCACAGAGCCAACACTGAGACTAAGAGAGGACGACACTCCACCTGGAATCCTCCCTAGATGGAGTCATGTACAGAAATACCCCACAGAGCCAACGCTGAGACTAAGAGAGGACGACACTCCACCTGGAATCCTCCCTAGATGGAGTCATGTACAAAAATACCCCACAGAGCCAACGCTGAGACTAAGAGAGGACGATACTCCACCTGGAATCCTCCCTAGATTGAGTCATGTACAGAAATACCCCACAGAGCCAACACTGAGACTAAGAGAGGACAATACTCCACCTGGAATCCTCCCTAGATGGAGTCATGTACAAAAATACCCCACAGAATCAGCGCTGAGACGAAGAGAGGACGACACTCCACCTGGAATCCTCCCTAGATGGAGTCATGTACAAAAATACCCCACAGAATCAGCGCTGAGACTAAGAGAGGACGACACTCCACCTGGAATCCTCCCTAGATGGAGCCACAGAATCGGCGCTGAGACTAAGAAAGGACGACACTCCACCTGGAATCCTCCCTAGATGGAGTCATGTACAGAAATACCCCACAGAATCAGCGCTGAGACTACGAGAGGACGACACTCCACCTGGAATCCTCCCTAGATGGAGTCATGTACAGAAATACCCCACAGAATCAGCGCTGAGACTAAGAGAGGACGACACTCCACCTGGAATCCTCCCTAGATGGAGTCATGTACAGAAATGCCCCACAGAGCCAACACTGAGACTAAGAGAGGACGACACTCCACCTGCAATCCTCCCTAGATGGAGTCATGTACAGAAATACCTCACAGAGCCAACACTGAGACTAAGAGAGGACGACACTCCACCTGGAATCCTCCCTAGATGGAGTCATGTACAGAAATGCCCCACAGAGCCAACACTGAGACTAAGAGAGGACGACACTCCACCTGGAATCCTCCCTAGATGGAGTCATGTACAGAAATACCCCACAGAATCAGCGCTGAGACTAAGAGAGGACGACACTCCACCTGGAATCCTCCCTAGATGGAGTCATGTACAGAAATGCCCCACAGAGCCAACGCTGAGAATAAGAGAGGATGACACTCCACCTGGAATCCT